>NW_028186372.1:668651-676791 GCF_003343005.1 Rhea americana | reverse complement strand
GGTGGCGGGGTGCGGCGGCGCCGAGGGCCGGGCGGGCGCAGTGCCCGGGGGACGCGGCCGCCTCGCCGGGGGCTGCCCGCTTCGTGGCTGGTTTCTGTTTCTGACAACTCTCAGAGGGATTTTTCCATTATTGTTGTTTTGCCTTGAAGCCAAGTTGATGCTGAGGAAAGCGCAGTTCCTTACCTGTGGCTCTCATGGAAAAGACTCCCCAAACTTGTTTTCCCAGGGGAATGACGGTGCCTTTTTCCATGGACTGGCTCTTCTGTGGGGTTTGCTGGCCGCTCTTCCTCCTTTACCTTGCGAAATCTTTCAAGTTTTCTCCACCTAATGTGTGTCTGTCTCGTTTCCCTGTACTTGAGGCTTTTGGGGGAGGTGCAGCTGGCTGGGTTAAGACTTCAACTCTGACTAGAAGTGGAACCGTATCATATTTGAAATATTTTTCAGAGGGAGAACCATTTGGAAAGTGCTACACTTACTGCTTGTTTGAAGGGAGAAACCTTGTATGTAACGTGCTGGCTGTATTATGTTGTGCGAAGGAAGTAAGGCAGCAGTGATTGCAGTATCTGTGATGCTGTAGCGGTGAAAACGCATTTAGTTCGGCTGTTTTGATTGAAATGTTGGCCAGCTTTTCCCCCCCCCCCCCAGCCAACATTATTTTCTGTACATGGTCTCAATGAGAGAAATTACTTCTAAACACTCCACTCACAGTTTTTTTTCCCATTCATTGACGTTATCTTATGTCACAGGTTACCTTACCGAGATTTTCATATTCTGATTTGTAGACCTTTCCTCATTAATGATTTCTTTAACTTATTACACCCTTTTTTTACAAAAAGGGATTTTTTTTCCTTATGTTTTTTCTTCTGCTACTGCCTTTCCCATGGTTCAAAGCAAAGTTAAGCTTTGTTTTAAGTGTGTTGGTTGAGATTTTAAAACTAATTTATGGTCTTGTAATTACCCCCCCCCCTTTTTTTAATCTATGTTTTAAGCACAGGCTGTGTCTGAAGCACAGGGCTTGTAGTGATGGTCTCAGTGCYAGCTTGACGGTGCTGAATAGTCTAGTGTGACACTAAGGTTTATTGACCTGGAAATGAATTTTTCTGACTGCACTCTTCTGTTTGTTACAGTCACACACGTTTTCTAGGGTAAAGACTGGGGTAACATAGTAGAGCTTTTTCCCTTGAAGATGGCTTAAGGTTTGTAAATGCTGTTTTTAGAGCAGCATTCTCTTGTCTTCTGTAGAGTTTAGCTTAGGATGGGTGCATCAGTACTAGGAATTATGTATCAAACATGATTGTTTTTCTTTCTGTAAGTATATTTACGAGCTTTGCAGAGATCTGTTTGCCATCGATAAAAAGTAAAGACTTAGTCTAATAGAAGATGAGTAATAAACTTTAGCCATAAGAGATTTTCCTCCTTTAAGGGAAATTGTTTGAGGGGAAAGTAACTGCTTAAAATTTACCCTTGCATGAGTTTTGAAAAGGAAGGGTTAGTATTGTAGAAGCAAAGGATGATAATAAGTCAAGATGTTTGAACAAAAGGTACTAAGAAAAAAAAAGAAGATCGGAAGGATAGGTACTTTGTGTTTTTTATTCCTATGAAAAACCTCACTGATTCAAGTTTAACATGTTTATTGTTTTCTGGCTCATTAACTTGAAACATGGCCTAAGATAGATACTGCACTGCATAGTTTCTTTTGAGGTACACCCAGACACCTCAGCCTTGTGTGTAATGAGTGCTTTAATTTACATTCAACTGTATGTTTGTTTCTTAATATGACTGTGATGTTTAGTTTCTTATAGAAAGGAATGTAGAAGAGCTAAGCAGCTGGGAATAGATGCTGAGAAAATAATCTGTGCCCAGGAAGAATAGTGGAGTGTCATAAATTGGGTTGCTTTTGCAGTAAGTGCCTATGGAGTTTCAGAAATGCTGAGTCTGTTTGAATTGAAGGGTAGCAAAATCTGTATTCGATTTATATCTGAAAGGAGTAGAGGGAAGAGTATAGGGATTCAGATTCCTTTAGAGCGTATATTTTTACCTGTGTTAGATGCAGCATCAGAGCTGGAAAAATCCTCCCTTCCAGATGGAAGGATTGGAACCAAGCGTATATGTGGGAGTCTGATTTATGTGGGATGTGATAGTAGTACAAAAGAAAAAATGTTGCTGTGCAAAAAAATGTTGGAAAGTAGCAAGGTATAGAGGAAAGGGGGAGGGACTGGCACTTTGCTGACGGCACTTTTAAGTAGTTATTAAGTATTGTCTGTATAAAACTAACCAAAGTTTTGCCACTTTTTGTTTGTTTAAAAGGCCAGTGGTTCATATGCTAATTAATGAGATTATTCTGAACAGGTATGTGCTTGAGAACTTGTGTTCTCAGTAGTTGTAAAAGACACGCTGAGAATATAAGACTTTATATATCTTTATTATTGTCTTACAAATCCAAAACAAATTTCTAACTAAGTAAATAACACTTGTCCTTTCAGTGATTTGCTGTGTAGAAAGGGTGATAGCAAGACTATTACTCAGTCTTCAGCGCCTGTATGGGAATCTCTTGTAACACTGTCTGTTCTGGTATGTTGACGTGTACTCTTTGTTGGCTCAGTGCCAAAATAAAGAGCCCCAGATCTTCAGTTTTTGTTCGTCTGTTACTCTCTTGTACTGACTGTACATAGCGAGTAAGTCATTGACAGTGTGCAACTTAACTAGTTAACAGTTGGAAGTACCTAGATTCTAATAAGAAAAAAGAAAGCATGGATAGAATGGGGAAAATAAATCACTTAAAAAAATGAGTAAAGTGTCCTGATATATTTGTGAGGCAAGCCTTAAGCAAAAAAGATGCTTGAATTCTAGCACTGTTATCCTGAGATCTCAGCAAGACAGTAGGCCTGTAGATCTGTTGAGGGTTGCATAACACCACAGGCACAGCCAACTCTGCTTTAAAAAAAAGGGCGGGGGGAGAAATGAAGTAAACAACAGTTGGTGGGAAGCATCACTAATATTTAAAAACAGTAGAGTACGTTTTATTTACATTTCCAGATATGGTATGTTTGACTGCAAACAAAAAAATAAACCCAAGTTTTGTCAGTGATGATTTGCAGCCTATCAAATGAAGAAATGTAGTTCTTCAGGTATGCAGAGTTAAAATTGCCATTGACCTCAGTAATGATGTAGAAACTTTTTGTGTAATTTTTCTGAGAGCATGTGTTTGATTTTGCTTTTCCATTATGCGGCAGATATCAGTAACCTGTTACGTTCTCCTTATATAGCGGACTGTTAAGTTGTTTAATGATGTAACTTTGCCTTGTATTTGGTGGAGCAGCTAAACAGTTTTGTGGGTAAATTATCTGAATTCATGATCTGTTACAAGATTCCCTATAACAGATTTAAGGCATAAATATAATGTGGCTGTTGCTGTTAAGTGCATTATAGGATTTGCGTTCTTAACTGTGAGGGAAAAAAATAGTTGAAAGTATACTCCARGTTAAGTCCAAAAAAGATTTTTTTGCTGCCAGCTAACAGCTTTTGGTTTTGTGAAAGTGACCTGCATAAAAATGTTCTCCACCAGAGTATTTTCTATTATATTGTCCTGCAATTTGAGCCTTTTAGTTACAAATACAGAGCTCATTAAGGAATGAGACTTTCCATGTAATTGTTTTTGAACGGCTGATCTATATACCGCGAAGTACTATTGTAATTCTGTTGATCAGGTTTATGCAGTGCTAATAYAAAACATGAGTATAATGTGGCATTTATAACCACTGATGACTCTGTGTGTAACTTCGATAGATTTATGCCTGTGTTTGGACTGTGTTAATGTTCTGATACATGGAATTTATAAGTTATTGCGATGGTATGAACAGAAAGTACTGAAAACTTCGTCTAGCAAGTTCTTCAGTAACTGTGATAATACCCTTTTATGTATGATCTTAGCTACCTRATTTTGAATTCTGTTACTCCTGTCTAAGGGGGAAGGGCATCTTGGTTTCCCTTCTAGTTCCTGTAGTGTAGAGTTTGAGCCTCTCAATCTGTTATCTAACAATGCAGTGATGTAAAAAAGACATTTCACAGGGAAAAACCTGAGAGCTTCCTGGATGACCTCTCTTTTTGCAAATGACAGTCCAAGAGTAGCAGAATTACGCTGTGTTTGGCAGAGTATCTTGTTCCTACATTTTGAGAACCTGAATGCTCTTGTGCATTGACAACAGCTTTTACACTGTGCAAAGCAAGGTATTCAGGCAAATGCMACTCTGATACTTAACTAGAAGTCAAAGACAAAATATATAGATTAATCTCTTCGGATTGGTGTCTATTTTAAGTAGAAAAACTAGTTACTAGACTCTCATTATCACAGGAAGATCCACGGGTCATAGGAAACCCCTCAGGTTGGAAGGGACCTCAGGAGGTCATCTAATCCAAAGCTGCTAAATAGTCTGCACCGGAAGACAGTCAGGAGATTTTTTTTGCCTGTTCCATTTTCTTCAAGGACAGTATCTGTGGGAGCGTTTCTGTTCATCATTTGGATAGGTTCTAATGAAAACACTCTTTACTAATAAGAGAAATGTTCTTGAACAGATTAGAACTAGAGGCCTCTGTGCTTGAGATTTTTTGCCTTCCAGATTTTAGGATCTGTTAAGGTGTTCTGAGAGAAACGGGTGGAGTTCTGTAATAACTTGCAGTTATCCATATTCTGAACAAGGTGAACAATGCTTGATCGCATTGTTTACACTGACATTTGTGTATTATTTTCACGTAAGCATTTTTAAGAATTGAATAGATTTTTTCTAAAAAATTAATTGCCTGAATTTTTTTTAATACCAAAAGTACTTTGAACTATTCCAGTTGTTGAGAACAGTAGCTTCTAAAAATTACATGTTGCTTTTCTAGAGTAGAATTTTCCCTCCTCCTTTCTTACTTGGCATTTGTTGGAAGTCTGTAGAATTTTTTGGCAAAAATTAAAAGCAAATGCCTATTTGCCTTAACTAAAGAGTTCCTTTGGTTCGGACTMTTCGACTAATTGCTTGTGTATTGTCACTGAAGGATTACGGTGAGATGTATATTCAAACAGCTYAAAGGTTGCAGTGCCTTGTGTTAAAATCAGGGTAGATTCAGAATTGGGGATGCAACTTCAAACAGGAGAGCATATGGCCCTGTGTTTTTTGCTAGAGATATTTGTGATCTACTGAACTTGTCCTCCCAGTGTTTTGGGGTTTTTTTATACTTACTTTGTTTTTATATTCTGCAACTGCTGAGGACCCATACATATGCAGTACAGTTTGTTCCAAAGCATGCAGTATCTGGCCCTATTTTCAGCCAACTGTCTCATACAGAAACATCCACTATGTCCTGTGTGTAACTTCAAAGTCTGATCTCATGAAAATCAAACTCTTAAATTTAAAAATTGCCTAACAAAACAGTGTGAAATATAGCTGATCTGAGTAGATTTTATTTTTTTAGAATGTGATTTAAAAAATAGGAAAATCTAGGTTGTCAGAAGTGCTGTCTTGCTGTGAGATTTGGTTATTTGACCTGGATGTTGTTCCATCTTGTATTTTTCTTCTAGTTGTTAGCCTTTTATAAGCAGCAAATTTTTGTTGAGCCAAACTTCGCTTGTCACACACAATAATATGACCGTTTGATTGATGGTACAGTATTTCTGCACTAAAGTGGTCCTACCTCCCTTAATAGCCACCGCCTATTTATGTTTTTGTGACTCAAGGAAAGAAGAGTATGATCTTGTTGACAGAGAGTAATAGCTTTTCCATGCGTCCTAGTCAGTGTATGGTATCTGATGGGTGTTGGAGGGARAGGTCAGGATCGATGTCTCAAATCTTTGTTGCTAAGAGATAACCTCTGAACTTGCATCAGAACGTGAAGCTTGTAATCTAAGCCAGGTACATATGTGCTGGATTTAATAATTAAACATCCTTGGTATCCTTTTTCTCTAATCTTGAATGGACTGACTGAATTCATTAAAATTTGCATTTGCTTTCTAATGTAGAGAGGGAAAAAGAAGCTTTGAGGAAAGAATACAAGCGTGTGTTAAATTTCATTTAAAACATTGTGACTTGTCTCTTGCTAGCGATCTGTCATCTGATTTTTTGCTACCATGTTGTGGAGTCCTCTGTAGTTATGACTGTGTTACGTTCTGCTACGTTTTGTCATAGGAAAAAGGTATTTACAACATACCTTTAAAAAATCCTTTAATTGTTTGCACAAAAACTCTTTATAAGCTGTCAGATAAAAACTGCAGCAAAATAGATCTGATAAAGTGCTTAGCAAAACATAGGTGGATTATTTGAAGCTAGACTTTGTTATTTTATACAGATCCCTTTTCTACCACTTCCTGTTGAAAAACACTTAGCAACTTCTGTGAAAAAGACAGAAAGTAGGACCTACAGTTATACCATGATTTATATATAAAAAAAAAAAAAAAAAAAAAAGAACCCTACAGTTTCTTGGCCTTCTACGTACCGTGACTTAAGAAGATTTTTTTTTCTTGTTGTTTACTTTGACTGTAAACATAGATATGGGAAAGGGGACTTTTCTCATCCCACTGAAGGAAGGTAATGATGTAGACAAAAGGCAATTTGTTTTGTTTTCATCCTGAGTATTTTGCTACAAAAATAGGCTTTAACTAGTATATACCAAAATTTATATTTTGATATATTGTTAAGTTTTGTTACTCTTTTATTATCTCCTATGCACGGTTTTGTGCTAGTTTTAAATCTGGGTCTGTTAATTTTTGCATATATTTATGTATTTGGGAAAAAAATATAACATRATACAGAGGAAGCTTAGGATTTGGCAAGCCTTAGAAATAAAAGCTGTTTATGGACAGGTCTGAAAGCAGTGTATCAAAATGATATTTAGATTGCAATTCATGTTTGAATTAATTAAAATAAAATAAATTAAAGCAGTATGTGGTAGAAGGAATGGAGTAGTCTTAAAGCTGTAATGTTAAGTTTTACAGAGCAGACTATCAAAGCCTRTTAAAAGGAAGTAATAGACAGTTCTAACAATGAACTTGATTCTCTTCCTGTGAAATTTGTTGTACTGACTATTATTCTGACAGTTGATCGATTTTTGGCACACATTTCACATATTTTGTGGGTGGGGGGAGGTAAGATTTGTTATTTAGGAACAGTTTTGTGGAATAGTGTTTGGAACGAAAGAAAAAATTACTTTTTTGTGAGGAGCTAATAGGCTTAACCATACATTGGCTACTAGAATTAATCCAAATGTTGAAAATGTMAGTTAAAAAAATGTTTTCATGTTTTTGTATGGGCTGAAGGTCACAAGTATTCCAAAATGWCAGTAGCCATCATGCTTGTATAAAATAGTGGTATAAAATGAAACTTCAAACAAGTGGGTAAACAGCATTTTATGTTCAGTTAGTAGCGCATATAACATGCGAGTAAATGAAGAGGTGTATGATTCTGTATTTGTCCTGTCATAAACTTGACAGATRTAATTTTTGTATATTATGCAGTAGCTGTCTGCAACATTGGAACTGCATTCTAGTTTTAAGTAAAAAAGTTTATAATCTGTCACAGATTTGAATTGCCTTCTTTTATAGGAGATCTTTTTTTCCTTTGACTTTAAACACTAGGTAACTTAAATGAGTCTAATCATTATGAGGAGAGGATACAATTAGTATTTTTTTTTTTAAGAGATTATAGTTATTTCAGGTGTATAAAGTATTTGTGTGTTGAATGTTTCATTTGCCATGTTCTTCCACCCCCCGCCCCCACCCAAAAAAAAGTTATACAGTCCTGAATGGCCTTGCAATGTAATTTGGGAATCACTCACAGATTCGTAGTTTCATTGACATTAGGAATTGCTTCTTAGAATCTGACAGTTCATTAAATTACTTTCTGTATTAGAGCTGAAGACACATTTATTGTAAAGTCTTTTTTCTGTCCTTTACCAAGTGTACATTTGATTCTTACCAGAACTCTCTGCACTGCTTTTCCTCTCCTTTAGTGATTTTCTAATTCATTGCTTGTTACTAGCACATTTTCCCCTCTGCTACAGTATGGACAACCAATTTTCTAGCTTGCTATTGTATCCAGGTAGCACGGAATGTGTGGTTTGAGGCTACTGAGAGAACTGAGAAATGCTTTGCTACCCCACAAGTACC
>NW_028186372.1:646387-668597 GCF_003343005.1 Rhea americana | reverse complement strand
TTTTGCTTGGTCCAGAGTTTGACAAAATGGTAAAGATATGTGTGGATTTTCCTAATAAAATCACTACTGAAGAAATTGAATAAAAGCAGCTGGATCTGCTGGTCTTCAAAATGATCATTTTCGTAATCTGTGTCTCTGATTATTAAAGGGAGCATCCTGATAGAAAGCAATAAGTGAGGGATGTATTGTAGTTGTTTGGCTAATTAAATAGGTTGAATGCACCAAAATAACAATTCTAATAATCCTATAGAAAAAAGGCAAAGTTTGGAATTCTGTTGAAGAACCTCAGAAAAAAGTAGCTGATGTAAAGCATTAATTTTTTTAATCATACGGTGTCTAAAACGGATTATGCCTTAAACACTGTGATTTGGATTGTAGGAGAAGATAAGAAAATCTGTTGCTTAGTTGAGTTGAGATTTATTTAAGATGAAACTGTATTCCTAAATCTTGGTTAAAACTCTCTGCTCGTACTGGAATCTGGTTGTGTTGTATCAGTCCCTGAGAAAGCTGTGTTTGAAATACAAACTTGCCTTCTCGGCTTGCTTTTCTTGACTGATTTTATTGATACTACAAGGCCAGTATTTCTGACATTAGTCACTTGYACAGAGAAACTGGGAAGTATGTTACCCATGAATTAGACCAGRTTAGCTTATTATTATTTTTGTAGATAAACAATGAGTAGATATCTTTTTAAATTTCAAGTAGATATTTCTCCAAGTTATTCTGTGAACAGCTGACTGACCATTTGACAAAATAAGGTGAAGTAGGAGACCTTGAGGTGAGTGTTACCAGAACTTTGTTCCAGGCATCAACATGACTTTTCCAAATGCAGTACTATGTGGTTTTGAGAGGTTTTTTTGTTTGTTTTTCCTTGTTCTTTTTTTACTCTGTGAAAAGAGTCTTACTTTGATTTCTTGGGCCTTGTTTCCTAGTCTTTTTACTTCAGTCAAAATAATATAGTTTGGCTATAGTTATTTTAGGAGGTTACCACGTGATTTGTTATCAGATATACTAAACAACTGTAGACAAAGTAAGCTGCAAAAGGAAGTTGCAAGTGCAAGACTCTTAGTACTATTTTATTTCTTTACAGCAGTAATCTTTTAAGAGGAGGGATGGTTTGCGTGGCACTTCATAAACCTCAGGGTGCTTTACTACTTCTGTAACTAATGCAGTGTTTAAAATTGCTGCAAGAAAGGCCGTCTCTTCCTTCATGCTAACCTTTGTCGGAACAAATTTTGTTTGACTACTGCCCAGTTATATGACTGAAATAATTTTTGAGTACAAATTTACAGATTTCTGAAAATGTGCATCATGTGTGAATAGTCATTTCTGACAAAGGGGAAGCGATTCCTTGTACATCAAAAAAAAAAAACCGAATCCTAAATACAGTTCTGCAAAACATCTTTCATCAAAATGTAACTTCGAAGCAGTGTAATAACAGGTTTTGGGGCTATCTGCCATGAAATATTGTTGTTCTGTTTCTGCAGCCAGGGTCAGTCACCTCCCTAGGGAAAAGGCTTCCTGTCTTTTGTTCTTTTTTTTATTTAGTTTATTTATTGCCTGGCATGTGGTGTCCGAAGGACTTTCTGGGGAACAATTACTTTCCTTAGTAGTGTTCGGAGTGGTTTTTGAAAAGAGGAAGTTCTCCTTGAGACTTCCTTCTTTCATACCCCTTTCACTAAAAACAGGTTATGCAGTATAAGTTCTTCTAGCAAACAATTGTTTTGCTTTTTTTTTCCTGTAAAAGGTGTGAATGATGAACAAGAAACACTGTGAGATTCTGAAATAGTTGTAGTAAGATATAAGTAGTTGTATGCAAATCGTAAGCAAATATTGCTTGTCAGATGAGCTGTAATTATTGCTATATTTATTCCAAATTTGTTTTGATATGTATGGCAGTTGATAAATTTTGTGCTGATCTCCAGTCGCCAGTCTTGACTGAAAGGTCTGCAGGTTTTTGTTCTCATTCAACAGCGCTCTAGAGTGTTTGCAGAAGAACATTAATACACACTCCCAAGAGTTAAGTTTTTTAAATATTAATATTAAAATTTTAATATTAATCTTAACAAATAAAGATCTGAAAGTCTAGCAGTAGATATTGTATATCATACCAACAAATTGGCTGAACAAATACTCTTTTTTTCATCTGTTTACACTTGCAGGTGTCAGGAGAACAGTCTCTTCCTTTACGTAAATCTTTCTTGTTATGCTGCTTCTCTTTTAGCTACACTGCATGTTTTCTCCAGTTACCTAATTTTTTTGTTCATGCTAACGATGATTTCTCAGTAGCAATGTAAAACTCTTCTTCTGCCCTACCCCCTTACATTATACCACTAAACTATTGGTATGACTATGCAATTAATTGCTTTGGGGAATGGTTCTCTCTCTCTCTCTCTCTCTCTCTCTCTCTCTCTCTCTCTCTCTCTCTCTCTCTCNGGGGGGGGAATGGTAGTTTTGTTATGAAGTTAGTGATCTATGCATGTAGGTAGATAACAGTTCACTAGAATAACTGTAGGAAAACTGACTTTTATCTCTCTCTCTCTCTCTCTCTCTCTCTCTCTTTTTTTTTAAAGGGGGGGGAATGGTAGTTTTGTTATGAAGTTAGTGATCTATGCATGTAGGTAGATAACAGTTCACTAGAATAACTGTAGGAAAACTGACTTTTATTGAAAGGTATCAGTGTGAGCTATGACTCTTTTTCTGAGATTGAAAGCTTAGTTTAGGAATTCTCTTTTCATGCTATTTAGCATCAGAAATCCTTTGACAAGGCTTATTTTGCAGTTGAGTTTGATAATGGCATTAGAAAGAAAGAAGCTTCTTAAAACTGAAATTAGGAAATTGTTTCCTGCATCATTTTTTGATAACTTGCATATAGGTACTGTGCAAAATGCCTTTACTGGACAGAAATTTGGGCTCTAAGTTGGTTGTGTTGCAGAAGCAAGGTCTGTGACTAACCACGTAATTACAGAAAAAATTGAGTTAACTGTTCAAGAAGTGAAATTCCTTTAAATTCAACTTTTGTATAGAGTTATTCTTGAAGAGATGTATAATTAATACTTCCCTGGAAGATCTGCTTGATTGTAGCCCCCCTAGATAATTACCTAATGAGAGAGTTGTTGGGTGGTTTGGGGTGATCTGTCATAGTCACAGGAATAASTGTTGTGCAGTCTGGGTTCTGCTCCCACCTCAGCCACTTACTTGCTGCTCTGACTACAGTCAAGTTACTGAGGTCGTCAAGGATATGTCCTTTTCCAGCCATAGCTCTGATGGTTAAAGAGGTTCTTGTCCCCGGCCTACCTTGCTTGTACTTTGCCATCTCCATATGTCTAATAATTGAGCAGCTTTTGCATCTCCTTCCTCATCTATCTCAAGAAAACAGAGTAAATTTAAATGCGTGTAGACTGTTGTTCTAAGCTTGCTTAGCCGCATGCTGAAGCTGTAAATTCTATGGCTTGAAATTCTGATTTGGCAAATACATTCCTCACTTTCAGTCAGTTCGATCTACTTCCTCAGAAGTATTCTCTGATAGAGATGCTCATGTAGTTAAGCTTTATTATGTTGTGGTTTTTACTCTTTGTCATAAACCTGTCATAAAACTCTTGAACTTTAGGTTATCTGACAGTGGCCTAAAAGGGGCATATTAATGCAGTGATCCTAGATGCCTAAGCACCCTAGTTGCTTTGAAGTTTTTCATTTGTTTTAATAACTTTCTGTGAGTAACACAGTAATAAGCATTTATCATCATCAGAATAGTACAAATTGGGTTTTGGGGTTTTCCTATTTTATCCTTGCTTTGGCTGTTAGTTTTAATTCAGCAAGTCGCACTCTCCAGGCTGAAAAATTTCTACTCTAAAAGTATCTGGCATTTCGTGAGTGCCAGATATTTTCTGAGRTGGGAAAGAGCTGTTTACCTAGTCTTAATAATTAATTACATTTTTCTTACCTACAAAAAAGCCACACTTTTATTGTGGCTTATTTGATATCGATTTAAGAATAATCTGCCACTAGGGACAGATATCCAAAGTACTTCTGCTAGAAATACTGTTCTCTCAAATTTTRCGTCAGTGCTCAGTGGTTATTTTCATCCTAAATTCATGCTTRTATTCCTTTTTTTTTTTCCCAAAGCTGAGAACAACTCCTTCCTTTTGTTCTTGGCTTCCTATATATTTTTTCCAACCTTTTCTCCTATCTACTCCTTTGCCTCCTTGCTCCACTCTTATCTTTAAACAGAGCATGTGACTAGAGCAGCCTTCCACTGTTTGTCATCTAAAAGTTTGTTCTCCTTCAAATCTCTTTGAAAAATATCCATTCCTCTCGTTCCTCCCTTCTTTCTTTCTGAAGCAGAACATTTCTATGTTGTTGATGCCAAATACAGTAACTTGTGTGTTTGAAAGGATATTTTAATTATACATTTCCATTAAAATGATGCTATCCTAAATGTGAACATTCCTAATGCCCTATGTTAGACAACTTCATGGATTAAAAAGTAAGTCTTGGCTGCTTGTACCAACCATTTTTTTTTGTGTCCTTCATTGTGTTCACCGTTCATCACCCTGCTTATTTAACTGATACAGAAGTATCTGTTGGAGTTCTATGAAGTATCAGTTTGYATTTGACAGTAAGCCTAAGTTTGAGCATGGTTTCACAAGCAGAGCAATGCAACTGCAAAGTTAGTTTCCTCATTTCGAGTAGTGGAGTTGTTAATGCCGTCTTTTGTCCGTTGTCATTTCACTTGGCATCCAAGAGCAGAGAGACTTTGTATACATAGCACAAATCATATTTATCCAGTTTTAAGATTAAGTCTATGATTCTCTTGCTGAAATGTATCATTATGCTCTGCCGCTTAAACCTTTCTGGTTTTCGTCTTTGTCTCRGCTTATTATGTGAATTATTACTATTCTACTGTCTTGCTTGCTTGTCTTTTGTTATCACCTGCTTCTCCAGGCTAGAATGTTAGAGTTGGAAAGAGCTGTCAGTGAGTCATGTAGCCCCAGGATAGACCCAAATAAAGATGGACTAGAATGACCTAGATATAAACCCTTCTGTTACAGAGACAAGGCAACCTCCCTGTGTGACTTATTTTGGTTTTTAATTATTCCTTTCCACCAGAAAGTAATTTTTATTTGCTTTTCCAGTAGCCAAATTAAGTCTCCCTAGTGACAGCTGAAGTCTAGTTCTAGTCTCCCTTGCCCTTCAGATAACTGCTTTTCTCAGTGGAGCAGTTTTTGTGTATTAGAAGGTTTGTTAGCGTATCTCTAGCTTCCTCTCCTTTAGGCTAAATGACCCTAATCTGTTTGCTCTTTCCCCTTTAAATTGGTCAGCCTTGTGTTGTATGTCATGTTTTCAGGATCTCTTGTCGCTCATGTTCAGCTGCTCTGGATCCTGTCCAGTTGGTTCACAGTGCTTGAACTCTGGCACCCACTCCACCTCCAGCTTTGTTGGTACTGGAGGCCTTTTCTCAATGATGTGACATTACTGACTCACATTCAACTTGTAGTCTACTATAGTGCTTTCATTCTTTTCAGCACAATTCCTACATGCATCGTTTGTTCTAGTTCTGTAGATGCAGTTAATCCTGTCTAACCATAATATCTTTCAGTCCGCCATGTATTTAGTTGATCAAGATCATTTGAATTCTATTCTTGTTGTTTGATGTTCTTCCAGTCCCAGTGTGGTATCATCTGCAAATTTAGTTAGTGTATTCCCCTTTCCCTCACAGAGGGAGCTGATGAAAATACTGAACATTAGACCTGCGAGAGGGCTTGCTTCTGTAAGACCCCCCTGCCTTGGATCTTCTGTTTTGACCAAGAAACTATTGATGAGTATTCCTGAGCATACTTTATTAACCAGTCTTGTCAGAATTTATGTAATCATATCTCCCTAGCTGTTTTATCAGACAATTGTGAGACAGCATCAAAAGTCTTATAAAAATTAAGCTAAGATATTTACTGCTTCTCCCCTGAGCACCAGACCTGTTGTCTGTCTCAGGGGAAAATGGGTTATTTGACATGATTTGAAGCCACTTAAAGGAACCGTCTAAGCAAGCACACCTTCCCATGTGGAAGCTTAGAGAAACATCGTCTTCTGCTGCTTGCAAATAGCTTTTACTTAATAATGAATTTTCGTCTTGTAGTATGAATTCCATGTTGTGAGTGCACACTCTGCAGCTTTCAGCTTAAATTCGTCTGACAAACTTTGGGTTCATTATACACTGCTCTTGCAGACTTGTCTTCTAGTCTGGGTTCCCAGACACCATCTTTCCAGTGACTCCCTAAACCATGTGCTCCATAGTTAAGACCAAAAAGAAAAAAAAAAAAAATGTGACCTAAGTGGAGTCATGCGCTCTTCTGCTTTCTTAGCTTTCAAAGGCCTTAAGTTTGTGTGATAATCTCTATCCTTTTGAAGACTTAAGAATATTTTATTTTATATTTTAGAATGAAGACACAACCCARAATCAACTTTATTTTTTATTTCAGTTTTTGAAAATTATCTGGACACAACAGAGTTTAATTTACAGGTTAATGTTGTTTCACACTCAAAAGCTGCTAATCTAAAACTTCTGCTTCATATTTGGATATCTTCAGCCCAAAGATAGCAGAATTTTATAAAACTGGCATTAATAAAGTACTCTTTTTGATGATCTGTTTTTTATTTTGTGTTTTAGGGTTTTGACCCACCACATCAAAGTGATACACGAACTATTTACATAGCAAATCGTTTCCCCCAGCATGGCCATTATGTTCCCCAGAAATTTGCAGACAACAGAATCATATCATCCAAGGTAGGAAATCAATTTACCATATGAGAAGTACGCAATAGGTTACTAAAGAAGTTGTATAGTGAAAATGCATGTTTATGTAATGTCTAATGGTACATGTACAATTTTCGATGTCAGACAACTTCTGGCGTTTTTTTCAGAAAAAGATGGGCTATCCCTGTTCTRGGTTGTTTGTCTCTTGCTCTCTTCCTATCACTCCTTCCTCGGAAGCTGACTAGTTACAAAATGATTGAGCATATTAGTCAAAATTTCTGAAGAATAATGTGTTTTAAACCAATATATTTGTCCATGTCTGGCTGTGATGCACAATACCATTTAAAAGGAGAACTGAAGGCTGTGAAGACTTACAAAATAGCCATTTCTAAGTTGATATTCTGCATAAAGTAAACCATAGCAGGGAACTGTARTTGCAGATTCTCTCCTAGTGTGGCCTTGGACTGAAATGATGGTGGGGATGCATCTTGTCATTGGAGTGTAGGAGAGAAGGTTGCAACTGCAAGAATTAATTTGTTCTGTACTTYCCTGGCTGCAAGCAGCCAAATGACTCTAGCTGCTCCTATCCCAGTTGGTAGGAGAACWTTTAAATCTTTGACTATGAATTAGATGCAGTTGCCACTTCACTTCTAGGGAAAGTCTTGATGCAGCAGTACTGTGTGGGAATGGGACAAGAAAAAATGGGGTTTTGGGGGGAAGAAGAAAAGAAATTAAAAATGAAAAGATTTTAGGTTAAGAGAGTCTGGAAGAAAACTGAATTTCACTGAAAAGTTATTCCGTATGTAATAACTGCTGTTTTCTTTTTTTTTCTTTATTTCTTCAGTATACAGTGTGGAATTTTGTTCCGAAAAACTTATTTGAGCAATTCAGAAGAGTAGCCAACTTTTATTTTTTGATTATATTTTTGGTTCAGGTAAGTTGGATAATACTCATACTCAGCATAGTGTTAGAAGTTAAGCTGGAAATGGGGATTTATACTGTAAATTTTTCTACTGACTTTCTGTTTTAGGAATGTCTTAACTTCTCTGTTAATATTTTTTGCTTATAAAAACACTGTCTTTCCAGCYTCTCTATGAAAGTAAAATAACAATTTAAAGAGAATACATCCAAATTTGAAGTATACTGTTCTTAGATTTATCTTTATGAGTGTTATCTTTATGAGTGTTAAAATCTTTGTATGCTTGTTGGGCATTATTCTGGAGAAGTGCAGATATTCACATTTCACTTGCATCAGGTTGGGCAGTGCACTTGTTCTTGCACTGAGAATGGATTATTATAAGTTCTTGGTATGTCATATTGTTATTGTTTGTGGAATCTTGCTTTTGTAAATCAACAACCGTCAGACAGTTCTAAAATCCTCAAATCAATTTGTTCACCTAAAATGAACACCTAAAAACTTACAGTTAGTATTGACAGTTTGTCAGGTTTGAAAGTATCAGTTAGTGCTGCCATCAGTGCAGTACAGGTAACTAAGTATAGGTTTGTTCTGATCACAAACATCTACAAATTTATTCAAAGTATGAAAGCCTGTAAATTTACTGTGATTTTTGCACCCTCAACACTGTAATCGTACTTATGTTCTGATGAATTGTTGCAGACTTAGTAGATGAAAGTATAAGTAGGAGAAGTTGCAGGGAGAGGTAATGCCTTTCAAAAGATCACTCTTATCTGAGACAAGACGAGATTTTGGCATACACATAATTTTAGTTATGAAATAAAGTGCTTTGAACATACAGTTCTCCACAGTGATCACCTAGTATTTACAATATGTCATTTGACAGAAGGAGGAATGTTGAAGAGTTTATAAGATTTGGCCATGGTTATGCAAGGTGGCAGGACCAGTTCTGTGTTTGTTCATTAATTGCCCCCTGCTTGCCTTGCTCTTGTTCTTTCACATTTAGAAAGACTGAACTTATAATAGTCTGAAAATTCCTGTRCTGGGAGCTAATAAAGTCATACAGTTCTTCTAACCAACTTAAACAACACATTGCTCACCCTGTCTTTCTAATTAGGACGACTGAGTTTGTTGCTTCTGTTGTGATGTCTCACATTGTTTAACATATTGTAACACGAGGAAGATGGGAAGTTGCTGGAGATGGAACATAAGCCTTACTTGCTATTACCATAGACAGCATTACATTTTTTTTAAGCTTTTACTTGTTCCAAACACAAATTTAGCAGCGTAGTTCAGTTTTGAGTTGCTTTCTTTTCAGTTAATTTTGACTATAGTAGTATCTAAATATGTCAATGAACAAATACATATCTAAAATAAAGACARAACTTTTATTCAGCATGCAGTCTTGTTCTTCTCTTGGTTCATAACTCAAGTGGATGCCCTCATTTCTTTTTATAAAGTAAAAACAAGAAAAAAAAACACGATAAAACCCCTTTGGTATTAGTTTAAGTGGGATGTTTGAATGATATTCTTCTCAGAAACCTAACAGGAAAAAAGTTGGTTGGTTTTGGTCTTCACTGTCATAAGTTTTTTTATTCAAATACCATTTGATATTCCATTAATGGCYGATATTTTTTTATTTTTACAAGGTTAAGTTGCCTTTAAAAGCTTATCACTATGATATCTTTTGTGATATGAATCCCATGTGACCAAGATGCAGCATCTGTCACGACCACCGTATTCCACTGGTGATGACAGGGCTGGGGCAAATTCTCATTGTGTCATTAAATGTGCAGCACCATCCAGTCGTGTTGTCCACATCACATACGCATGCCAGAAACATGGGGACTGACTGCATTTTGGTCACCTGATGCTCCACATCAGTTGCCTGATGGGTACGTGTCCAGCTGTGTAGCGGGCGAAGGGCTGTGGTGTTCTGGTGAAAGAGACAAAAAGGAGCAGGCTGCTGTGGCAATTCTGCCATCATGAAACTCCTTGTATCGTATATGAGCCTCCCCTGAGAARGAAGGAGAGAACATAGATAGTAGAAAAGCCTGTCAAACCGGAAGYTGGACGCTTCTTTCAAGGGGTATCTCAGACAACATGATTCCAAGCTGAAATCACAACAGTATGATTGAAGAACAGACAATATTGTACGTTAGATCTAATTTTGTCATGTTTTCTGAACTGTTTGCCTTTCAGTGAAGAGAACAGATTGTGCGCATGTTGTAATGTGGCATATGTTATTTTCTCTATGAGATTATTAACTTTTAAAGGAGTAAACTTCATGTATGTTCTTTTTTTCTTTAATGGTTCCCAAAGCAATGCCATAAGTCTCAGGTAAAGTAAATCAAAGCAATGTCTGTGGTTTTGAACTACTTGTGAATATTTTCTTTGAGCACTTGACTATATATTTTTTTTTCTGCAGCAGAGGAGAACCACCACCATTTCCCCACATACAGTGTTTTYGGTTTATACACTGCACTTTTGGCATGACAGTAATGATAGCACAAATTGTAAAATCTGCATGTTAGCTTTGGGGAACCAGAAAGGAGCAGTCTTAACAGTGAGATTCCTTAAAATGTGAACTATAGGAAATTATTGCTTTTAACTTCATTTTCACTTCTAGAGTGGTTGTTGTTATACTCTATATTGTTGTTAACTAGTACGTTGTATAGAGTATTGAAACAGCTTCACAAAATTTAATTTCCTTCATTTGCAGTGTGCTTTTGAATTCATCTTTGTGTGCTGAAAACAAATCTTCCTTTTAGTGAGGAGTCTTAAAATTGGCACATGCATTACAAACACGCAGTTGAGTCTTTTCCATGTTATAGAACCTTTGTTTACATCATTATTGATATCTGTTATGTAGATGTCAATAATTGAGCATTGCCCCAGAAATACTGGAGAATGTGCAGTAAAAATCTTCACTGTTTATAATACGAATTTGGAATACGAATTTGTCTTCATTGGGTTTTTTTGGAAAGGGCAGTCATAAAATCAAATTGGGAAATGATTTTCATGTTTTCTTCTCTTCTAGCTCATGATAGATACCCCTACCAGTCCTATTACCAGTGGATTGCCATTATTTTTTGTCATAACTGTGACAGCCATAAAACAGGTAAAGGGGGGGGAAATGTGTTGCCTGAAGTCTTTCTGAGGTTAAAGAACCTTGGGGGGGGGGGGGAATGACCAAGATAACGTATAGACAGTAAAAATAAAAAAAGAACCAGTGTCATTTTTAGAAAGAATTTGTGTATTTAATTTTGCTTGTTAGGCATTTGAACTTGGACATTTTGCTTAGGTGTCAAGTGCCTAGTGACTTGCTGCAGCATCCTTAAATGGACAGTGAATGACTGTCAGACAGCATTTTTGTCTAAACTTCACATGTCACTTCTTACAAGACCTTTTCTGAAAGCGCCTAGCTTATTCCTTTGGCATACCTCACTACATATTAAAAGCAATCCTCCTACATAACGCACTGGCAAAGGAACTTGGGGTAGATGATGCAATGATGCCATGTTTGTCAATAGTTAAAYGGCAAATTTTGCCTTGAGTGTGTTTCTTGGGGTAAAATATACATCAACTATAATACTGTACCAAGTAAAAGATCTCATTCAGAAGGCTTTGGAGGGGCTGGGGAGTCATATAAAAGATTTTTGAGTATGTTCTTAACATTTCTAATGACAAAGAAATCACTTGAGTATCAGTTTAATAGGAGTCTTGTTCACAGACTGTTCTAGACCCTGCTAAGATCTAGAGACAGTGGAAGGCTAGTGTGAAAAGCATCTCCTCCTGTTTTCCCTAAACCGTTAGAGCAATAGGTGAAAGAAAAGAAACAACCAGGTAAATGAAAGTGATAGTGTGAACAGAAACTGTAATTTCTGCAGCGAGGTGATGTTCATGAACTAGCTCCTTCAAAGGATTTGACAGCTCTTGCTGGGGAGAAGATACATTCATAGTAACTGAAAAGTAAGCAAGAGACGTTTATGATGCTACAACTGGATTTCAAGTTGCATCCTTGCCARTAGGACCAAAGCCCACCCTGAATTAGGCCAAAAGTAAAAGTAGCTTTAGTTTTCAATCGGATAGAGTAGCGTTTGGGGAAAGGGGATCTTACTGTATTCAAAGACTCCTACAGCATTTTCATCTTCTCACTGTGCAATTTGTATTTGCAGAGTGCTCTGTTATCATCACTGCAAAAAAAGCATGTTTAAGAGCTATAGTCAAAAGTTGGCGATGGAAATTATCCCTTAAATCTCTGTGAAGTGAAAGAGATCGTGCAAGTTATTACAAATATTAGAATCTTTTTCAGAAAGAAGTTGGACTTGAGTAAAACTGAAAATAGTCCAAAGCCACCTGTCACGTTGTTTCCTGATGTCCAGTCTTACATTGGCAAATTTAAATATTTCACCATCAGCTACAAAGAATAGAGATTCTGGCTGTCCTTCTAGAAGATTCAAGTCATACTTGACTTGTAGAGCATTAAGAGGTTTTCTGTCTGTGCGTTTCTGTAACGGCCTGTTGGAAACCACCTAAACTGATAGAATGGATTCTTGTTTTTAGCATGACCCACTGCAACAGTAGTTACAAGCTTCTATCTTGGAAAGCATGCTATTTTCAACAGGCTGCAGTTGGACAGACTTTTAAATGGTAGGAAAGAAAGATAAATCTTCTGTTGCAACACAAAAGGAAAATAGCAAGCATGAGCTGAAAACCATTTCCTGTATTCTCTCAAACCAGAAGTGGAATAGGAAGAAACTTTCAGGGAAAGAAACCTGTCTGAAAGCATCAAGGCGCTTGTTCTCTACAACGTTGCGGCAGGGTAAATGTTGAATAGTAACTTAGTAGACCCTCGAAAGTTTAGAAGAGAAAAATAAGAGCATTAACTCTATCCAAGTTTGTGAAGYTTAGCAGGAGATGGAGAAACTCTTCCCCATTTCCAGAAGGCTAGTTAGCGTGATGCACCTAGAAAACCTCAAAACCAAGCCTTACTTTAATCTCAGACAAGGAGTGGAACTTTTCCTTATCAGAAGCATGATGATGCTTAGGTTAGAAAAAGGATATACAGTGCTGCAAAATGATGCAACTCATGCTGCGTCATTCTGTCAAATCTGTTAGCCATAGATCTTCTCATCCCATGCCTCTTAAATTGGGTGTGTGGTCCTTAGAGGAGTCCAAATTCTTCTTGTTGCCTTAAAGAAAGTTATTTATGTATTTCAGTTTACCAAGGGAATTTAGGGAACTTAGTCCTTTTTCAGCAGGTTCATAGATATTTAGCAAGCAGATTGATAGGACACGTGAATGTTTACATGGTGGTGAAATGAATTAGAAGCAACTACTTTGTAGGTTTTTATTAAATACAGAAATAAACTGGATATGCAAACCCTGCTGATACAGTATGCAAGCCTGTTTTAATTTTTTCCTTGTCTCATATATATTGATGTTGTTATTTTAGCAGGAATTAAGAATATAATGTAAGAAGGGAATTTATATTTTCTGCTCATGAGATTAAGGAACATGGACAGTGTTCCTGTCGCATCTTTTTCATACCAAACAGTATTCTTGCAATATTTGCAAGTGAGTCTAAAGGACTCTTTCAAAAATGCCGCAGTGGGTAAATTTTTTGTTTTTAAACAGAGTAGAAGAATTTGGCTCTAATAATTCCCTGTTGTGAGGTGTCACCCGTTATGTTGTAGGGAATAGGCGTCAGATGGAGAAAGCGCTGAAATCTGTACTTTCTGAAGAAGGTAAACTTCAGTTCTTTGCCAAGTGCCCATATTGCTCAGCTGTTCAGATTTATGAGACAAATGCCCAAGGTTACTGGATTTTAGCTAGATCTTTTTTTTTCTTCCATCAGTCACCTTTAACAAGGAGCTGTAGGTGCAGATCCTTGATACTTTCTCATACTGATCAGAAAATGCTCTTACAGGCTCTTAATTAGGTGGTTTAGAATTCTGATTTCCCAGCATCTTTCTGTGTGGCTGCTATTACTACACATCTTCTGATTATTTATTCTTAAGCATTTTCCTCCCCCCTGCTGTGGTAATGCTACTGGTGCTAATAACAGTGCTGGTACATGGAGGTAGTATGCAAGTGAAGAACTGCAAAAGGATGCTTTAGGGTTAAAAAAAAACGTGTTTCTGGTTCTTTAATTTGCATTATAGCTTTCTTCCAAACCCCAGCCAAGGCTCAGAATGCGTCCTGTTTCGGTACTATTCATATTGTGACATTCACCTCCAGTGTCTGTAGTATTCTAGGATGAGTTGGGATTATGCCCGCTGTGTAAAAGATCCATTTCTTCTGTCTGCAGACTTGTAAGGAAGTGATCTTCATTCTCTTTCGCACTTTTGCGTACACAGAAAAGCACTTTAGAAAATGTGTCTGTTATTGCAAATCAGCAGTAGAAGTCTTGCCAGAGCGTAAGAGATGGCACAAGAATTTTGATCCATTGAATGAACAACRTATGTGGTTTTGGCATAAATGTGGGAGTGTTAAGGAATCATGAGGGTAATCATGTAGTTCTTAGAGCATGATTGGTAGCACTGAAGAATCATTTGGTTCTGTATGGTAAAATAAGTTCGTGGATCAGCTGATAGAAAATATCTTTTCTGTGCTAAATAAAGCTTTCTTCAACATTTGTTAATTGCTTAATGCAGTGTGTTACAGCTAGAGAATGTAGATCTTCAAAGACAGGCTTTTTTAAAAAAAAAACTGATAAATATTTGAGGAAATGACATTTTTGATAGCTTCGTGATCAAATTTGTGTGGTAAGGAATTTGTGTCAACCTTTTTCTTAATTGTGTTCACATTCTGAATTTTATGCCTAGCTAAGAGCTTGCATGTTCTTCCTATAAGCCTGTTTTTGTCATTTTTGAGTTGAGTGCATATTGCATATGCATTACACTTTCTCATTTATCTTGACCAGATTAGTGAGCAAGTGGCAAAGTACATAGACACTTAGAAGTATTTGCTTAACTTCTTATATGTAAGCACTGATATAATTTTCAGAAAGATACATAAAAACTGAAGTGCCTGAATGGACTGATTAATTTCTYCTCTTCAATGAGGGGATTTTCCAAGCAATAGCTGGACTTGGAGATAATAGATCTTGATATTGGTGATCGTGCTATTAGATTAAATAAGGAATTTATCAATAGTGTATGCAAAGGAAAAATACACCTAGATTCACACTTATGAATGTTTTTACATGAGTGTGGTTGGGATAAGGGATGCTCAAATAGATGTTAGATATCTGGTGAAGAAAGACTGCTTATTAAAAGTTCAGTTGTATTAGGACTCTGGAAAAACTAAAACTTTCTCTGTCGTTTTCACTTGCTCTACAGAGCTGATATATGAACAGCATATAATACAAAATTAAGGAATCTGAAGAGTTCATATATCGGCAGTGACTAACTATAATAAGCTCTCAAACAGTGTGGTGTGACATGGGAGAGTAATTTGAGATCGTTACTTCTCTTAAAAAAAAAAAAAAAGACTGGGGATGGCATTTCCCTCTTTTGGGGTAAATTGATCTGTATAAATCTCAGATTGCATGACTACTTGTTCATCTTGTCTCCAGAAAATTTGTCCATATTCGTTTTAACAGAGTATGAGATTGTAAATTCCTTCTCCTCTCTTGCTACTTTACTTGTTCATATAAAATGAGTAAAAACTGTGAGATTTCCCAGATTCCTGAGTAACACCTGTAGTAGAATCTGAAGAGAAGTTAGTAACAAGATTAAGGCCGTGCAGCAAGTAATTTGAAGCATATTTGCTYGGAAGGCATTTACTGCTTTATATGTTCCTTGCTTTGAAACATAAATTTTTGTTTTCTACAGGGTTATGAAGACTGGCTACGACATAAAGCAGACAATGAAGTAAACGGTGCTCCAGTTTACGTTGTTAGAAGTGGTGGTCTCGTAAAAACTAGATCTAAAAATATTCGGGTATGTGCCCAAAGACAAATTGAAAAGTGATCGTTCAATCATTGATCATTGTGACCTGTTTCATAATGATTCAGTAAAAATGCTGAAATGAATTCTTCACTTTCAAAGCCCTATCTATACCTTCTCATTTTTGTTCACTTCTTTAGGTGGGTGATATTGTCAGAGTAGCCAAAGATGAGACTTTCCCTGCTGATCTGGTGCTTTTGTCATCTGATCGAGTGGATGGTTCATGTCATGTTACTACTGCAAGCCTGGATGGAGAGACCAATCTTAAGGTCTGAGTTACTGCTGTGAAATATAATTATATGATCTCATTTTTTTTTTCAGCTTGTTGGCTTCCCCTTCCCATCTTCCCATRTTTCTGAATCATTGAGTTAATGGACACTGTTTTACAGACACATGTGGCAGTCCCAGAAACAGCAGTGTTACAGTCAGTTGCCAACCTGGACAAGCTTGTAGCTGTTATAGAATGTCAGCAGCCAGAAGCAGACCTATACAGGTATCACTTTATTACTAAACATTTAAAAATAAAATCAAAGCAAAGTTTTTAATGCGAGGAGTGATATAGATCTTGCTGGGGTTAAAGTTGCTTCAGACATTTGCTTACATTTCCAGTATTAATAGTGAGCATAAGCATTTACATACATATGTATTTACTCAGAATTGCTATTGACAGGATAAATTTGAGTATTTTTGTAGTAATTCAGAAACTGTACATTTCTGTCAATGTTAAAATATAAAATGTAAAAATGCTGCATTTCTTTTCTCACCAGTAATCTTCTTCTCAAGTGAAAAAAGCAAACAAACAAACACCCCCCCCCCCAGCAAGTTTGAGCAGGGTGGAGAAAAAGAAGTGTATATGGTTCTCCAGGAGATTTCAGTCTTATGTAGTACTCTCACTTTTTTGGAATTAACCCTAAGAAATTGTAGGCTTACATTAATTTCGTGGATCTGTTAGTTTTATTTCTTTTGCTTATTATCTAGAAAAACTTGAACRCCATTCTCCAAAACAAAAACTTTGATAATTCACAGCGGCATCTCATTATGCTCAGCTTGAGCTTTTAACATCAGCAAGCAATCCAGTAGGCMCTGTAAAATGATGTTACATATAATAGAAGTTATATTCCTATCCAGGTGGCTGTGTCATGATTAATAAAATTTTAATATTATACTACTTCTGAATTGTATAAAGGAAAACAGTAGCTATGAAGTAACAGGTTATATCCCAGCCTATATCACAGCAATCCTTTTTAAGTTAGCTTTAGGATATTTGAGGAATACTAGAATCTTAAATATATATAATATATTTGCTTAAACAGATGCTCATTTGTTTGATCCATAGCTCAGTTTGTAGAGAACGTGAAATTACGGTCTAACTGCTATGGAAGTTTACAACAATATACTTATTTATAGTTGAGCTATAACTAATGATGCAACATATGACAGTTACAGACTTCAAAAACACTATTTCTAGTGGATAATATGGTAATTAATATATATTTGAGGAATTATTTCTTGCTAGCACATTAAGAAATTGTCTGATCTGCTTTAACTAAATTAGAAATAGACTTTTTTTTCTGGTTTTATTAAAGAAACCTAGCAGGCTTTTTCAAATAATTACTCTTTTGAAGGCTGAATGTTTCTTTTTAAATATTTCTTCTAAAATTTGCTAGTATTGTCACGTTGTTTTTATTATTTTGGAAATGATAAGTTAAAATTGGTTATTTTATATTTGTGTACTGTTAGTGACATTTTCTAATTATAATAGGTTGGAGTTCTTTTGGTTTTTGCACTTTGGAGACTTTATGTAGAGATTTCTGACACACAGCCTATTTTTTTAGATTTGTTGGAAGAATAACTGTAAGTCAGCAAATTGAGGAAATTGTACGGTAAGTAAAATTTAACAAGGCTAATGTAGTGTTTAGTGCTAATGGAAGTGGTTAAACCCTGACCATCACAAAAAAGAGTAACTGTTGAATTTAAAAAAAAAAAAAAAAAAAAGAAAAAAAGAAAGAAAGAGGTGGGGAGTTTCATTTTTATTAGAAGTGCCATTTGAGACTGTGTAATTCAACTGTAACCAAGTAAAATTCAGGGAAGTTCGTTTACTACCCAGTTTCTCAGATGTAATGGGTAGTTCTGGAAAGTTTGACTGTTTCCAGATTGGGTAATTGTTTTAGGAACTGGTAATGAGCTGATAACTCTGTTACTGTTTGCTATTTAAAACATTTATTGAAGTTAAACATTTTCCACTAGCAGACTATGCAGACCGCAGCAGAGCCCCTGTGATCTGCTTATCCAAGGCACTGGGTGGGTGTYTTTGCTATTGACGTTGGCAGAAGTTACTGGTTCGTTATAACAAAACCTCTGTTACGAATTTGTAATTTTAGTMTATATCTCAAACTGCCATAGTCTCTGGACTGTAATTGTAAGTGCTTATACCTGTGCTAATCAATTCATAATTGTGTGCACAATTGTGTGCACGCAATTGGGCACACTCAAACTCTTCCCTGTGCAATTATAGCAAGTAGAATCATCACTTTAAACAGGGGAAATTAGAAAAACAAGTTGAACATGTGAATGYATTTACAGAGCTACATGTGGGCTTCCTCCAGCAATTGCCTGTCAATTTAAATTAACAAGAAGTGGACTGATTGTCAGGAATATTTAGCATGCAAATTATTATTTTTGCTGAAAATTACTGGTAATCAATTTTTTAAAAAAACTTAGCTGCCTGTCTTTAAAATGTGAAGTGCTGTGTTATGATACCTGAGTGTATCACTGAGAAAGATTAATCCATTAGGATTCTTTCACTCTTTTAATGTCCAAAATATTACCTTTTATACATTTTATCTTTTTCAGTAAAACTTTCACCTGAATCAATATTAAAGCTATGTTATTTTTTCATGTAATATATGTCTATAATATAAAGCCTTCAATCTGAAGAACAAAAAAACTTTTATAGACTAATAAATTAAATCGGTGGGCCCCTTATGAGGTTGGCAAACATTCTGTTAATTTTAAGTGAGAATAAAATGAAGGTCAGAGTGGATAAATGGTTTGCCTGTGGTTTTGCATGAAATCTGGCAATGCAGAAGCCAGAGCACTTGACCCCAAGTTCTGTGCCCTAACCACACATTTAAAAAGGAGGAGGAAAAAAAAGAGGTYATTTTCTAAGGTGACTTTATTTGCTACTTAGCTTAGAGCTCTTCAGATGTCATTACTGCTGAGCTGACAGGTTCTGCTTAGGGATACTTTCTCAAATAATTTGGTTGACAACATACAACAGAGCCAGTTTAAAGTGAATGTGAAAAAATAATTCCAAGTTCTGACTACTGATGGAGCTGTATCTTCTGACTGCGAAAGAGAAACTCATTTAGTCTGTATTGCGCTGACTTAAGTTTTGTATTTGGAGTTTCTCGAACTGGTTTTTCAGTCTACAAAACCATTTGAATCCAGAAATATGCAAAAGGCACCTTTTGTGTGGCTTCACCCCAACCATCCTGGCAGTTTCCAAAGATGGTGCAGTCACTGAAGTAGAGCATATGGTTCTAACATTATATGAACCTTGCTTGTTAAGATAGCGCTGTTTACTGTTAACTTAGCTGATGAAATTACTGTATTATTGTGGTGCTCTGGGTGTGAGCAAAAATATTTTGCAGAATTTTAGACTTTCATGAGAAAGCAGAACATGTCCTGTTGTATTGTCTGTCTRTCTAGCTTTCTGTCTTTTTCTTGTATAAGTAACTTTTGAATGTGCTAGATGGTTTCATTTTGACAAAGGAGTAAAAATAAAATAGCCAAAACTAAAATCGCACTACTGTTGCAATGTGAGCTTGACAGGTTTTTTCTGCTGGCGTTTCAAGTAACTTGTAGATCTTTCTGAACCAGCTATTCAGTACCTTTAGCTCAACTGCTAGTTATGGAGTATAGAAAGTGGTGGTAGATTATTGCAGTGGCCAAAGGAAATGTTAAAGGGAGCTGAGAGCTCTGTAGAGTTTGGGGTGGGGGGAGATGGGGAGAAAAGGACAAAATTGAAGAAGTCAAAAGTGGAGCTGAAGAATGTGAGGATGGAGTTGCTCGATAGGAATTCATGGGGGCCGTAAGACCTCTGCATAAGAAACTAGACTTCAGTCCCACAGATTACAGAACATGTTTTTAAATGCTTGTATGTTTATTTTATTTATTTTATTTTATTTAGACCTCTTGGACCTGAAAGTCTCTTACTTCGTGGAGCAAGATTAAAAAACACTAAAGAAATATTTGGTTTGTAGACATCTAAATACTTAAAGAGCATTCTCTTCGTAAAACATGTTGCTGAACTGTGATATAATTCTACTTACACTGAAGAAATCTTAACAATGCTGCTGGTGGTGAGGGATATGACCATAGATGAAAGTGTGATATTATGCCAAAGAGTCTCTATAGATAAAAAGTTTCAGCTCCACTATGTGAAAATATTTGAAGTGGTTTGATAAAGGAGTAACTTAACTTTAATGGATAAATGACTGATGTTAGTTATCCATTATTCAGGCCCTCMTGAGATTTAGCATTCTGATTTCCATAAAAAGTACATTTGGAGAGCTGTACAGTCATAATAATAAAGAGCATTCTAATAGATGCTAAAATTACTTCAGTAGCACTGTTTTGTTGTTGCAGAATATTACTAACATAGAAAATACTGCCTTGCCATTGTATTGAAGTAAACAATATCACCTCTTGAATTTATCGTATGTCTTGTAAACAAAATTAAAAATTCTACAAGTTGTCTATATGCAGAAAACTAAGTATAACTTTTTTTTTCCCCCGTCCCTCCTACCTTCTTCCCAGGTGTTGCTGTGTATACAGGTATGGAGACAAAGATGGCATTAAATTACAAGAGTAAATCTCAGAAACGGTCAGCAGTGGAAAAGTATGTTTATTTTAGTGTCCTTCACATTTGTAGAATTGTAACTTGGTATTTCCCCAGTAACTATAGAGCATTTATGATCTCATTGTTGAGTTACAGGCAGGGCAAGAGAGGGTGACTGTCTTGCCTGCAGTAGGAAGCTGTAATGGTGAATTTCTTAATTCCTTTCCTTTTGTTTTGTTTTTAAAATATTCCAGCATTTCTTTGAGTAGTGTGAAAAGATGAATACCCAAGCTGAAAAGGGAGTAAAACAGGAAAAGCTTATTTGGTTTTGGGGGACTTGGTTTGTTTTTCTCTGAAACGTGAAGATGGTATTTTGGAAGGTGGAGTGCTGCTTTGAAGCAGATACTTGATGATGCTTTTCTCACCAATCCCTGCCTTTGCTCTTTTATATATCCTTTGCTATCTCATAAGCATGAGACTGCATCCTGCCCTTAAAGAAGATGGGCTCAGCTGAAGCCTTAATCATTAATAATTTCTTTGTCTTTAAGCTTAACGTTTGCTACAGTGGAAATTAGTTTTGTTTCACAAATTCTAAGGGATATATAGTCTATGCAGATATGTTTTGTCATGCATCTTGCTTCTTATGCAAGTTGCAGATTCTGTTTCAGATTTGTTACTATAATGGATTTGTATGTTGAACTCAATTGTTTTAAAAGGAAAAATAGTTCTAATACTCTGCCTTTATTCAGGTTATAAAAAGATCAGACTTTAGCMTCATGATGTTTTTCTTTTGCAATCATGGAGTTGATTATTTTTCTATAACCAGATACAAACAAATCTGTAGGATGCACAAGAAAGAGCAAGGGGTGAAAAGATGGTCTGGCTGACATTACAGAATATTGACAAGTTTGGAAGGTCATCCTCRTATAGGATGGCCTGGCTAAAATAAGTAGATGGGCAAAGAAGTGCTCTTAAAACTAAAGAAAAAAGTGCAGCCTTGGATTTATGGATTACACTGTTCTCCGGTAATGCCCTTACAGCCTCACTTGATACTTGGGGAATGTCTGGAAGAAGTATAAGTCAGTCCCCAAAATCTTGAACAAGATGTGGTATAAGTCAGCTGTTGGGGTATTCTCCACCTTAATCTAGTTTCATGTTTATTATGTAGAGTATATGTTAGTCAGAGATAAGATTTCTTTTCACTCATGTTGTTTATATTTATCATCTATTAAATTTAAAWCCATGTGAAATGTGGGGTGCATGTGAAAAAGTTGTCTCATAAGTTTTGATCAATTTATATTTTAAGTGTTTTAACAGATTAAGTAAAACAAACTGAAATGGCATTTTTTGCCTCCTTCTAGGTCTATGAATTCCTTCTTGATTATTTATCTAATAATCCTCCTCTTTGAAGCTATTCTGAGTACTATTTTAAAATATGCATGGCAAGCCGAAGAAAAATGGGATGAGCCTTGGTATAATGAAAAAACAGAGCATGAAAGAAACAGCAGTAAGGTAATGTAGTTCTCCCCAGTTGCATATCTGAGGAATTTTTGACCACCAGGTATTAAACATGGTCTTTAGAATGTTTCCATGCCTGGATAGTAGCTGTAACAACCACATGATTCACTTGTAAATGTATTCGCCTTTAGCTCGGTGCTTTTTAAAGAGTTTTAGTCCTCCTGTTAATTCCTCTTAGCGCTTGGACTTTTTCTTCTTTTATGAAAAGCCTAGGGTATTGGAGGGGT
>NW_028186372.1:603994-646377 GCF_003343005.1 Rhea americana | reverse complement strand
TTTTTGTTCGGGGCGTATTTCTGAGTCTGTGTTCTGCTTATAGATGTTGTTCATTTGGGTGCCTATGTCATTCTTTAAATGCAAAGTGGAGGAGAACGACTGTTCTTGTGGACGTTCTGTTGTAATGATTTCATAGTTCAGGCATTTCGGACATTCTGTTATGTTGAGCTTGTTCAGACAATTTTTTAAGGCTGTAATTTTACTCAAGCACCTTCTTGCCTCCTCACTTTTCTGTAGAGATTGGAAAGATTCTTTGAAGTATTCTTAGGAGTCTGCAGTTCTGAGAAGTGTATCTTCTTTTGTTAAATGTATTCATTCTGTATTTTTCTATATTCTCTTAGTTTTAAATTTCTGATTTCTGTATGAGTTTTAAATTTCTGATTTCTATATGAGTGTACCTTCTTCCAAAGCAGTTCAGGAGCTGAATGATGCTAATGCTGAAAAGTTGAGGGGAATTTTTCAAAACACAGGAGTCAGGCATCCAGTTTTCACATGTCAGATTTCGATCACGTCTGTATCTCCCACGATTCGAGAGTTGAATGTGCTTACTAGTTGGCATCGATGCTAAAATTTCAAATTCCAAGTTAAGAGAGTTCTTTCTTACTTCATGAGCAGAGTGAAACTTACTGTTGGTCCAAAGTGATTCAGGAGGAAAAGCAAAAGTAATTGGAGAATTTCTTTTATTCAAGGACAATTAAGTTTTGGGTTTTGTTTATTTTTTTCTATAATATACAACTTTAACTTTTCATGTTTTATTTTAAATTCTTACTAATTCAAGTTATCAATACAGTTACCAAAAACTTTTCAGTGTACTTGCACTTGCATAGTTTTCAAATTACATGTGTAGTAACTCTCTCTTTTAGTACCTGCACATATTTAAAACATTTTCAACTATTTGAAGTGGTCAATTAAGTAAATGCTTGCTGCTTTTTAATTTGAAGTAGTTTCTGTCAAAGTTGGAGTAACATGCTGAGCCTTTTCAGTTCGGAAAACAAGCAGCATAAGTATTTACTCAATCATTCCATCCTCTCACCTTGGTCTTCAGGAGCCGTATTTACTGTATTCGTCCGCAGTCGGTTTTGCATTTCTCAGTATACAGCCTGTATTTAATACGCTGTCTTTGTTCATCCATCCTGTCTCTTGCAGCGTACTGCTTACTGTACAGTTCTTGAAAAAGCTAGCTAACTTTAGTTGTTGTCGCTTCTCAGTATATCTTCTCTTATTTGAATTACTGCCATCGGTCGTCATCTGTCTTGTCTGCTTCAATTTTGAAGATCTCATAAGGCACTGAACGTCCTAAGTTTTTGTAAGACGCTTTAATCAATGGTATTGGTTTTTATTAAGTAATTATAACAACACTCCATAATTGGGAGGAACAAACATTGTTTAGCTCCGCAGTCTGACTGCTTTATATTCCACTTCCTCAGAATGTTTTCTTACACCAGTATCTGGTGAAGTTGAAAGATATGTTCCAGTTTTCATGTCTCAGATCTCCTTTGTTCAGTATTTGCATRTTGGTAGTTTTCCCAAAATGCAACTTAAATACTGAGTTTGGTGGGCAGATTAAAAAGAGAGACTTTCAAAGAGGCTGTAAGATTGTATTTTAGAGTTGAAGCTGTCATACCTAATAAAGAGAAATTTCTATCATCATTTACATAGTTGTTTACCTAAATGTTTAATGAACTTGAGAACCGAAACATCCAGTCATAGTTTAAGTCAGTCTTCTTGCATCGGTCTGAAGACAGATTACTGAGGCAGCTTGGAAATGCCTGTATTGTGGCTGTATGTGTTGTATCTCTTATGTATACATGAGACTTCAGACTCCTCCAGCTCTATTAGTTTGTTATTTTTCATACATACTGAAATATACTTAAGTAACCATGTTTAACCTGATCATTGCAGTAATCTTTACGTTTTTTTTTTTTCTCTCGTAGATTCTGAGATTTATTTCAGATTTTCTTGCTTTTCTGGTACTGTACAATTTTATTATACCTATTTCACTTTATGTGACTGTTGAGATGCAGAAATTTCTTGGATCTTTCTTTATTGGCTGGGATCTTGACCTCTACCATGAAGAAACAAACCAGAGAGCACAAGTGAATACTTCAGACCTCAATGAAGAGTTGGGGCAGGTAGAAAAAAAAATATGTAATCTCTCCTTTTTTTTATATGCTATTTTACTTTTTTAATATCAATCATTATTACAGACTTCTTATTGATTCTGCTTTGATAACTTGATTAATTTGAAAGTAAGGTATAAACATTTTATTTCTCGGCAAAAATTAAAATTAAGTTCTCATACATGGCCAAAAAAAAAGAGAGTATGTGATAGAGACAATGAGTTGAGATTTCTTATCTTGTGGAAAGCGTATATAATTCCAAACTTCTTTTTTTGTTTGGTTGTTTTTTTGTTTTATTCTGCAATAGATAGAGTATGTGTTTACAGACAAAACTGGTACATTAACTGAAAATGAGATGCAGTTTCGTGAGTGCTCCATTAATGGCATAAAGTACCAAGAGATCAATGGGAAACTAACTCCAGAGGGACTGTCTGAAGATTCTCCAGATGGAAATAGGCACAGTTTGGTAAGATTTTTTTTTCCATGCTCTCCCCTTAGACTTTCTAGATAACAAATACTTTATGTCAAAGAAGTAGTCTTTAGATGTTTGCATTAAAGAATAAAATTTTCAGAGTGGATTGAAGCTATTAACTGTTACTGAACAAATGATTTATATTAAATAGATAGAAATGTGATTTTTTTAAAACATGCAATACTTACAGAACAAGATGTTTTTACTTAAAAATGTAATATGTATTCAAACCTAGAATAATATCAAAATGTTACAAATAACGTTCTGTTTTGTATAGGTGAAAGAGGAAGAGCTCTTCTTGAAAGCAGTTTGTCTTTGTCATACAGTGCAGATTAATGCAGATCAAACAGATGGTGCTGATGGTCCCTGGCATGCCAATGGAATACTATCCCCATTGGAATATTATGCTTCTTCACCAGATGAGAAAGCTTTAGTTGAAGCTGCAAGCCGGTGAGTTTTAATGCTCAAATAATGGAATGTAGGAATTCCTCCTAGGGCAGACAATTTGTTCTAAAGACAATCTGAAAAACTGTATCAAAAGTTTGTAACACCCAAGGCCTGGCAATAACACCTTGCTATGAAAAGGTACAAAGAATTAAATAATGTGAAAMCTTGATATATTATCAAGAGTTTACAAATATTTATGAAAATATTTGTAAAATTAAACTGGGAAAAATACATTGCTATTAAAAATACTGTAGAAAGTGGGCATTCTTTGTTTGTTTGTTTGTTTTTCCTAGAAATATACAGCAGTAGKAGGGTATAAGGGTCCTTTTCCTTTGCATCCAATAACATCAGATGAAGAGATACTAGATCTAAAGTGCCAATCAAATGTCTGTTTTGTTTTCTTTCTTTTAGAGTTGGAGTAGTCTTCACTGGAACTAGTGGGGACACTATGGAAGTAAAAAGTCTTGGAAAACCAGAAAGGTATTCACTTATTCTTTCCTTCTTTTGAATGACAAAACAATAATGGAAATTATAATAATGTTCTCTATTTAATCTTCTCCGTTCAAAAAACGGAAAAAAAACAAAACCAAGAAAAACCCACTTGCCTTTTCCAGAAGTCTTCTGTTTTTAATAATTTTCCTTTGATATCTTCAAGACAGCTTATATCTTACTCCTTACCAAATGGGATTGAAATGCAAGAATTTTATGTGCGAGTTACTTTGTATAGGTGTGTATATATAACAGTTTATGTCTCTGTGCATCCCTCAGAGGTTGAGGCTGTGCTGGAGTTGGGGAATTGCATTGTTTGTTCAAGCTTTAGTTTGTGGTTTCAGCTCTAGAAGTTCCCAGAATCAGCTGTGCTGACAGCTATCACACATGAATAATCCAATAATTTGTATTTGTCTAAAATAAGTAGAAACATTGTCTACGTTAAAGATATTTATAACATAAGTAGAAATGTTATCTCTACAGTACGTCATAGCATCTTTTCTCCATTTGATTTATGTCAGTTAATTGTCAGTTCTTCAAACTTAACTACCTCAAATTAGTTTTCCAAACTAGTGTTTGGTATTTTTTTTTTTTTTTTAAGGTCCAATTGTCAGGGATAGTACAATCTTTTTTGACTGTGTAGATTGTTTGACCTTTAGAAAATAAAATACAGTTTCCGAGTTATACTTGAAATAATGATAAAAGGATAAAAGAATAGTTAGGAGCTGATAGTAATCTCCAGATGTAAAGCTAGTGTTCAGGAATCAAAAATCTTATTGGTAGAAGAACCTTTATCCTTTGGGATAGAACTTTGTGTATATGAAGTATATATAAAGTGTTGAAAAGCAATTAATTGCAGAAACATAGATAACAGTGACTTTAACTGGTAGTATTACTTTTAGAGTTTCTATRCAAAAATAACTGTGGGGTCACTGTGTGTTTATAAGTAACTCTCTCTGAAAATTYATTTCTAAAAATGGTTTCTCCCCCTTCCCTCTTTTATTAAAACAAAAAATAAAGGTACAAATTGCTTCATGTTTTGGAATTTGATCCGAATCGCAGACGAATGAGTGTCATTGTAGAGAGTCCTTCAGGTAAGAGATCAGAAGTTGCCCAAGCTACAGATGATAACTTCTTAAATAATATGTATTCTTAATTTTCATTCTATTTTACTTGATAGGGGAAAAGCTTTTATTCACAAAGGGAGCAGAATCTTCCATTCTTCCTCGTAGTAAGAGTGGAGAAATAGACAAAACAAGGATACATGTGGATGAATTTGCCTTGGTAAGTGTAGGCATCTGTCCAGCTGGTTGCAAGAAGGTTCTTCTGGTGCATATTCTGAGACATGAAGTGAACAAATATCTTCTTGTTAGATCAGAATCTAGTCTACTCTGAATGTAGTCTTTTATTTCCTCACAGAAAGGACTAAGAACTTTGTGCATAGCCTACAGAAGATTCACACCTGAGGAGTATCAAGAAATTGGCAAACGCCTTCATGAGGCCAGAACTGCCTTACAGCAGCGGGAAGAAAAATTAGCAGATGTGTTCAACTTCATAGAAAGGGATCTGGAATTGCTTGGGGCTACAGGAGTAGAAGACAAGTATGCGATGGAATTTCTACCAACTACATTTGAAAAACAGAGCAAGTTTAGGATTTATTACTGCCTTATGATATGTGCCATGAAAAAATGTCCAGCCATCCCCAGAAGTTCTATGCTATTTGTTTAGTATGTTTACCACTACTTTTGGATCGAGAAGCCTTCAAATGCATGTTGTACCAATTGATTTTGGCATAATAACAATGACATGCCGGGTACTTCACAGGAAGAGATGTCCTTCATCATAACGTACATGAAACAAAGTCGGGATAATTTCACTGAATATTAAGGGTAATAGCTAATTCCTTGGGAGAACTTCGGTACATAGCTACTTTAGAAATCATTCTACTTGTGTAATGTGTATCCTGCAAGTTGGAGAGTGTATTGTATGCTGGAATGCTAGATTTTTTTTCCATATATCACAACAGATGGTAATTCTTATGGACTGTTTTGAAGCTTYTCAAGTGCAGTGATGTTGCCTAATTTAAATAGAGACATTCTTATTACAAGTTTTGAATTGCTTTGCTTAGCAGAACTGAACTTCAGGTTTTGTTTCATCGAAACCTTCGTTATATTGGCGGTAACAGAATATGTCTTAGATAATCATGGCAGTGGTGCTGTTACARTGTGAGAAGGATTTTTTTTTCTTTCTTTTTTAAATGTTCTTTTGGTTATGTAAGATTTTCCTGTTTCTAGACTGCAGGAGAAAGTTCAAGAAACTATTGAAGCACTCAGACTGGCTGGTATCAAAGTATGGGTACTCACTGGAGATAAGCATGAAACCGCTGTTAGTGTCAGTTTGTCRTGTGGACACTTTCATAGGACCATGAACATCCTTGAACTTGTACAGCACAAATCAGACAGTACATGCGCAGAGCAACTGAGGCAGCTAGCCAAGAGGTAAAATACCAGATGTCACTATCTCAGTGATTATCTAAATTTGCTTTTCTTTTAATGTCAAATTTTATGACAATCATTTTGATTTATGTGCCAAACAGCTGAATTTACTTTGATTTTAATAGACTTCAAGAAGCAGGCTGTCTAACAGGCTTCCCTCTCTGCTTATTATGAGCAACTGCATAATTTGTAGCAAAACTGAAATTTTTCCYTCCCGCCAATACAAAACCTTCTTGTCCCTGAATAGAATAAAAGAAGACCATGTTATCCAGCATGGACTGGTTGTGGATGGGACCAGCCTCTCTCTCGCACTCAGGGAACATGAAAAACTGTTCATGGAAGTTTGTAAAAACTGTTCTGCAGTGTTGTGCTGTCGCATGGCACCTCTTCAGAAAGCAAAGGTAAGTGAGGATATAGTCAGAATTGTCCTATGAGTATTTTTAGCTTGATTTCGAAAAGAGACAAGGATCTCTGCAAATGCTTTGTCCATTTGCCTGGCCTTTTTTTTTTTTTTTTTTGGCTTTTGCATAACTGAATTGTTAAATTCAGTTGAACTGGAGGAATTTGCCCTTAAACTAAGAAGGCTAACTTGCTACATGCTTTTATAAAAATTTGTAAATAGTTTCAAAATATGCCACCGCCATTTATTATTCTTGTAATTTCCTTTGCATGAAGTAACCTTTTGGTAAAATAAAASTACTACAAGAATGAGTTAGATTTTTGCCACTTTTTCCTTCTGGAGTGGAAGAAAGGAGAAATGAATTTGATTGAGATGGTGAGATCATCATAACTTGAGATGATGAGATCATCATAACATGATTGCATTGTTTCAAGTCACTGGTTAACATACGACAACCTCTGTATCCACGATCAGATTGTTTTCTGTAAATATCCTCTCTCTGGTTTTAAATGCTGTCTTTTTGTTATACATATCTGTAAATGTAGAGAAAAACASCACGTAATCTGATGCAAGTGTTTACATAGATTTGTATTTTCAGCAGGGAGAAGAGAAGGAAGCATCATTTTAGCCTATGTATCGGTGTAATAWATATGTAGGCTTTTTTAGTTATTTGCTCAGCTGCAATGCATTCCACATCATTGGTGCCCTTCAGATCCTGTCAAGTAGCATTTTCTGGCCACTTATGAAAATCAAGTTCTGATGTCCATCTGCTACAGATCTATGAATGTGTAGGTTCCTCTCTGGCCAGAGTTGGGAATGTCTTCAGAATTGCTATTTTTCTTGCTTTGCTTTAGCCTCTGAATGAACTCTTTGGCTTGTTAATGTAATTATTTACAACAGACTAGTAGRCTCTGGAAGAGACTCTTGCATAGCTTATTGCAAAGTGGGTCTCAAGCAGATGAAAATGGTTGAGGGTCTTTCGCTCTTCCTACTTCCAAGGGTTGGCCCAATTTTTAATCCACTTTTTAAAATCACTTCATTATAAAACTGTTCAGGTATTTACAGAAACTAATTTTTTACTAAGTTTTATAAAACATTAAAAGGAAGTTCCTTGTAACTACTTAGAGAAAAGTGGCTTTCCTGATGAGCGTCCACTTTGCTTCAGCTAGAATTTGTACTGTCTCCTGTGTCTCTTTAAAGTGGAGTTATTTGAATTTGTAGTTCTTATATGAAGTTGTGTGTGTGTGTTTTCTTAATTTGTCATCGAATCCTATCAGTAATGTGTTTTGTACTGCTAAATTTAGCAGATAGCAGCTAGCAATGCTCTCTCTAATTCTTATCCTACCCAACAGATAAGTTCTATTATTTCCTGTATTTTGCCATGATTTGCAGTAAAACCAAATTTTCATGACAGTGAATTTTTAATTTTTAAAGCTGAAGTGTATAAATTACTGAGACAAATACCATATAACATGGAAGGGGTTGAGTGGAGAAGGAAGTGTGTGGCAGTTTGTTCTTTTGCTAGAGATAAAATTTTTAAGGTTTATTCCATGGTTAAGCTGGAAGTCAGCTTAATGTTTCCATCTCTTCTCCTTCTCCYTCCTTTTTTTTTCCCCAGTGTTARTGTATGTTAGTATATGGCCAGCAGTCTCACTAGCTGTGTGTATATTTTTCAAATATTTCATGGCTCTRATGCCTTTTTAAACATTTTTCATGTAAGTCATTCAGAGCTGCTACTAACTGCTGCTAGTAAAATTTGCCAGAGGATTTGTCCTGACCTTTTGGCGTAGATGTGTGTCTGTCTAAATGACCAGAGTCTTCAGTCTCTAATGAGGACTGATCTGGGTGACACACTGCAGTTCTGCTACCTTTTTTTAAGGCTGCTTGCTAAGATCTGATGTTAGATATACTTGAAATAATTACTCCTTGGGAATGGAGAACCTTTAAACTTGGATATCAATACCTGCAATTAGGAAATGTATTCCCACAGGAAGGAGGATTTCTCTGAACTGTGGCTGTGTTTAATCGCTGTTGTATTCCTCGTGTATATTCTGTGAGGCAAGTTACCACTCCCGAGTCAAGGCACTGACACTGCTAGCTAGCTCTCAATTATTTGAATGTAGTTGGTTGTGTCTGTCTACTGCATGCAGATGTTGCTGTGTTTGTGTTTCCCCTGTATGCTTTCTGGCATATCGGAGAAACGCACGGTATCTTTTTGGTAATAAATTTTTCATGTTTTTCAGAAAGCCTTTTGAAACTTCATTCAGCACCTTCACTTCTGTAGCCCATTTTTGATTGGATTCATGAAGCTTATACCTTTAGATAGAGCTGTCTATCTTGTCAGGAAGGCTAATTACTAACTTTCCTTAACCAAATACCTAATTTAATGAATTCCTCTCCATTTAGAATATTGCTGGCACTCACGTTAAGGGTCTCTTTCCTATCTGGGAGCAGCAGGGTCGCACTACTCTTCTGGGGATTCTAGAGCCTGGAAATGTGTTTTCATCTTTCTGTCATTTCTTCTTCTGATACTTTGCAGTACCTCATTGGGAATATCCATTGGTGATAATGAAGTTGCTTTAAAAAAAAGAGAAGATGTTTTCCTTAACACTATATATTGTTCTCTGAGTTAGCTTTTTTTCTTCCTTGCCCCCAAACCTCTCTTTTGCACTGATTAGTCTCTAATGGTCTAGATGTTCATGTAATAAACTTGTTCTCAAGAGTGTATGTTTTCACTTGTACTGCTGAATAAGGGTTTTCTTCTGTGAACTTGACTATGTGTAATACAGAAAATATGATGCAAGCAGTCTGATGAAGGGGATTAAATCTTGGATTACTCCCTAATTAAATTTTCTGTTCCAACCTTTATTTGCATTTTCTGTATTATAAACCAACAAATTAAGGGTTATGAAACAAAACGTAAATATGTGGGAGTTTTATTTATGCCAAAGAAGCAGATTTAATATTTAAATAAGACTTGTGCTCCAAAGCAAACAATTTATCTAAAGGAGCTGTGAATTTGCACATGTGAAATGCCAAAGATCCTTCTCATTCAGGAGTGCCCATTCCTAAAATGTAATAATTACATTTACTGGCAGGTAAGTTACTAAGATACTCAGGAATTAGTGGCGTGGTCTGTAGCTAGTGTATCTGTCTAATTCTAAAAACTTCTGCCTTTTTTTTTCCCAGGTAGTGCGACTGTTAAAAACCTCTCCAGAGAAACCTATAACATTAGCGATCGGTGATGGTGCTAATGATGTGAGCATGATACAAGAAGCACATGTTGGCATAGGTAACTTTTGTCAGAAGAAAAAAAGATAAATAAGATGCGGTTTTTAGTGGACAGTTAAATCATGAATAGTCTTAATCCAAACATGTATTTATAAACAGATAAACTTAACATTATTGTATCTCTGAGTGACAGGGCATTAATCTGAGTTACCTTTTGTAGCCTAACTCTAGTGAAATTTAAAATGCAAAGGGTGCTTGCTTTTGGAAGTTTTATGATTGTTACATAGCTGACCAGTGTTCAGAGGCTCTGCTTATTACTGTCTTAAGAGCAGAAAAGGCTTTCTTTAACCAGAATCTCAGAAGTGCTCAACATGAAAAATTGGTAACTTCTTTATATTTATTTTCTGCTGAGTTACATAACTCAGGTGCAAAACACAAAATATATATGGCTGAATTGGAAACTCATCACCAGTATAGTTTTGGTATTTCTGTTGCATGCTTTTCTTTGGATGATGCTTGCAAAAATGGTTAGTGGTGGAGGAATCTTTTATAAGGTATTAGTACTTTAAGGTTATTCAGTCKGTCGCCCTTTATGTGATTAAAGAGGTGTATGTAATGGCTAGTTGTGGTCCTGATTTTGAAGACTATGGATACAGCCTGCTTGAGGAAGTTACAAACCAATAGCAGATGCTGCTTTATCATACAGTTTATCGACTAACTGAGACTTACTAAGAATACAATTATCCAAGTTCCAGCTGTGGTTTGTAGCATGTCAGGTATTGCATATACTTTGGCCAGAAATAGTAGATCTTTGCTATGGAGGCTGCTGGGGGACCTTTAGACTACTCTTTTCAAAAGCAAGCAGTACTTTTGAATGTCTGGTTTTCGGGAATCCCAAGCTACATATCTTCTGTAAAAGGGCATTTTGTGTTCTCTGCATAATCTTACACTAATCTTAATAGATTTTAGAAATGAATTTGATAYGTGTTCAGTTGTGACAGATGAAGTGCATTGTCTGTCAAGAACTGCAATTAAGTAAATTGGTACTGTAAGCATTTATCTCATTCTGCTGTTGAATATAGATTATGTTTTTCCCCATATAGTACTGTGAGAAAAACCTCTCTAAGACAGAATGTATTAATCAAATTGAAGGATCAGTAATGGTTTGCATGTCTTTATTGAGAAGTTTGGTATTTATCTTGACTTCATATGGATATTATTTCTGTGTCTTCCTAAATCTTTTCCTAAGCAAGCATAGAAATATGCTACTTTTTTTGCATCAGCATTACAGAAACAATTTTCCTTGGTTGTGTCAGAAACAATGTCTTGAAGTTGCTGAAGACTTTATGATGTTGAACTGCACAAAAACATAAATGTATTTTTCAAATATGTTTGTTAAACTTCCATTTTGCTAGTATTTAATCTGTGTTTCTTGTTCCYCAAATATTACAGGAATCATGGGTAAGGAAGGAAGACAAGCTGTAAGAAACAGTGACTATGCAATAGCACGGTTTAAATTCCTCTCCAAGCTGCTTTTTGTTCATGGCCACTTTTACTATATTAGAATAGCAACCCTTGTACAGTACTTTTTTTATAAGGTAAGTCTAAAAAAAAAAAAAAAAAAAAAAAAAAAAAAAACTTTTTCCCAGCAAGAAGTTTATTTCTGATTTAATGTTTTCCTTGGGAATGAGTTAACGTCTTCTGTGCTAATTAACGTGCGTTCTGGTGTTGATATTTTTACAACAGAGTATAGTAGCTTAACTATGAAACTGCTTTAGTACTTAAAAATAGGTTTTAAATACCACAGTGGAGTTCATGTAGGCTGATAAGCAGTCATTGTTTGCTGTCTGAAAGCAGCGTTACTAGCTTGAAATTTAGCGTGTTCTTTAGCGAGATGTTAAAGTACAGCTGCTAGCCTTTTCTTCTGTTCATTGATTTTTAAAATTAACTATACTCTCTAGTCTATCTTAAAAGGGAGAAGGAACACAGAAAATAGTTGAGGGAGTTAAGGGCATGCAGAGAGCATGTAGGGCAAGAGCATGCTCTTTGCCCATAGGCATACTATGCCTTAAGACACTTAAGGGTCTGAGCTTTGACTTCAGAGGTCCTGAGGTGAAACACTGCAAGGGAAGCAAGCACCAGAGACTGAGTTCTCAGGGTGCCCACAGAACAGCAGGAGGCTACAGGCATGGAACAGCAGAGTAAGCTTGTTGATAATTTCTTTTTCTTGATTATCAGATGTGATATGAAGTCAGAATTCACTATCGCGCTTGAAATTAATCTCCGATTTTAGCACTGACTGCCTAGCCTGTTTTTGTCTTCTGTTGTTCGTTTTCATTTAAATATAAAAACTTGGCTTTGAATTTTGATTTTGTTTTGTATTTTCCCTCACGTAAGTAGGGCACAGACTTTCTCGGATAAAATACGGAAACTTTTCAAAGAAAACTATTGAATGCTCCTAAGATACTGAATAGGAAATAGAGGGATTTTTTCCTCCTTTGGGACTTCCTGCATGCGTTTTTTTATTCATATAATGAGACGTGTTTATCAAGCACATACATGATTAAACTGAAATGTTTTAGAATCTTTGTTGCAAAGGAGAAACAAAATATGCTCTTCAGAAAGCGTTATTGCTTCACCTTGCCAATTAAAATGATGACATACCTTATCTCTCCCTGTGTATTTTTGCCTACTTGTTAGAGTTGGTAATTTCTTTCAGGGTTGTAAAGCAGATACTAGAGGACTAATTATTTCACTTCTTGGTTTGCAGAATGTGTGCTTTATTACACCACAATTTTTGTATCAGTTCTTCTGTTTGTTTTCACAACAAGTAAGTATTGGATGCTTTACTTCTTGGTAAACTTTTGTAGGATCACTAGAAAAATGGGGAGAAAACAGTGAATTATTGTTCTTCCTCTCTTCAAAAGCAAATGTATTCACTGACTTTTCCACATCTGTACTATTATTACTAATGAGTGAGTTTATTAGCGGATTTGTACAGATGGAATCCTAAAAGTGCAATTTTAAGTTATTACTGTGTATTAATCAGTAAATAGGTGCCCTGAAGCTCTTTCAAAAGTACAAAACCATGTAGGTTTTAAAATGACCCTTAAATATTTTTGTTCCAAAAGGGAATCTTTATTTGGCCAGTCTCTTTTCCTCCAGAGAAACTATGAATTGGTAGTGCAATTTACTGGTTGTTTTGGCCTATATTTTTCAAGATTGCTTGACCAACTACTGGCCTTCTGTTTCCCATGTTTAAGTAAATACAACCATAATTAGTGTATAATTATACTGCATTTGATGCATATAACTTTTTACTCAGCTGCTTTCCTGGGGAGCAGAAGGAAGTCTTGTGCTCCACGGTACAGTTAAATTTGAAAGACCTACAAAATTTAAGTCTGTCTGCATACTTTCCACTTGCTATTGGCAAATTTCTGCGTGGAAGGGGTGGCTGTGTAGAAACCAGATAGATGTTACATTTGGCAAGTATCTAGCTTCATTTTCAAAATTTGATGGCTTGTGTAATTGACAACAGAAAATATAACCTACCTAGTAATATTTTATATTAGTATAGCTCTTTCTCTACTTAGTAAACTCACATAATTAGTTGTTTGTTGTTACTATCAGTATGCTAAAGAAAGCTATTGTGTATTTTTTAAAATCTTTACTTACAACACTCAATCTTTGTTTCCCTTTGCAGACACTCTATGACAGTGTATACCTGACTTTGTACAATATTTGTTTCACTTCCTTGCCTGTCCTCATCTACAGTCTTTTTGAACAGCACGTGCATCCGCATATATTACAGAGTAAACCTGTGCTCTATCGGTATGTATATCCTATCTGTATTGCCCCAATAGCACATCATTTAGAAGATTAGTGGCGTCTGCAGAAGTCTGAACTTGCTAATATACATTCCTACAGTATCAGTATCTGTAATTTGTACAGTTTTTGTTAACTGTAACTTCCTCTCAGGGGAGGAAGAACTGCAGTTACATAGTTTTCATCCCCAAAGCTATTTCAAATCAGGAATTTGAGAAGCATCTTTTTAAGCAGTTATGTTAAGACTGGAAAAGAATTGAGCACTTGGCTTATGTGATTTGTAACCCATTACGTGTAGGGGTTGGAAGTCACTCAGGCATAAAAAATGAAAAACTTGGACACTGGTTAGGTGAATCACAGCAAGAATGCTTTACTAAACAGAGAAGTGGTTTTCTGTAGAATTAGATGTCCTCCCAGTGGCAGAATATTGCACTGCATACTGTTTATTGGAGAAAGAAGTATATATTTTTCAAAATTATTTTTAACTCTTAGATGTCTTTTATTTTGTCATCCCCCTCCGACTCTCTCCCCCCTACCCCCCAATGGTATTTTAAGCAGAACAGAGGTGAAAATGTTAGGAGAATCTGGCCTTTTGTTCATCTTGTAATTCTACCTCGAGAGAGAGGAATTCCAGTTCTTGCTATTCTGACCTCGACTTGTTCAGCACAGTGAAAAATTGCATTTATGCAAGCAGTAGTATTTGTACAAAGTCAATAGCTGATGGATTATATAAAGACAATCTGAAATCTGAAATCTGTTTTATTTCTGCAGAGACATCAGTAAAAATGCCCATCTAGGGTTTAAACCATTTCTTTATTGGACCATTTTGGGCTTCTTTCATGCATTTGTTTTCTTTTATGGCTCGTATCTTCTAATGGGAGAAGACACTTCTCTGCTGGGAAATGGCCAGGTAAAATATCATATGAATTACACCACTACTGTATTTTGTGGTTAATTTTTTTTATTTAATGAATTTCACAAAATCCTGTTGTGTTAGATAACTCAAAATTATTCATAAAGTATTTTACTAAATTTTTCGATTTTACGGACTAAGAAATATCAAAGAGGCTTTGCAATTATTTGTTTTAGCTCTCAGAACATTTCTGTAAAGTGAGGAAACTGAGTGGGGAAGAATGTGATAAATTAATGTTCGAATGTTACTCTTGCAAAACTTGTGATGTAGAACTTTCACATTCCAGTTAGCACAGATCTTCTAATTTTTTTAAAAATGTAAATCACAGCTATCAATACAACATTACATCTCTGTTTTCCTGCTCTATTGAGTTTTTGTTTCTTTTGATTATAAGAAAGACCTTCTGTTGTAAGAAAGCAGGTATCCACAAAGACCAGTTCTTTCTAGATAATGTGTTATGGTTGTCTTAAATTTTGTTTTAATTTGTTTTGTTTACTTTGTTGCCAAAATCGGATCTCATTACTATTCAGATGAGCATTTGTATTCATTCAAAACTCATTTTGAGTTGGACTTAAAACCTGATTGCAATGTCAAATACTGGCTTCTCTTGAGCACTCATTGTAAATTTTGGCACCTTCAGCAGTGTTAAAGCTTCTCCTGAAAATGCATTATTTAATTACTAAGAATTTTTGCAAATCAGTTGCAAAAATTAGTTGCTTTTAAATTATGCTTTTTAGTTCACTGGGGGTTGTGGGGGACGTTTTGGTCATTTTGGTTTTAAGTATTTGATAATCTCATTAAATAAGTCATTGTTTTATTTGACCCTTTCTGTTTTAGAGAGGTGAAAGTTAAGAGGAAAAGTCATTTACAGAAAACAAAACTCAGGTGAATCTAGTACAAGTCTGCTTCCTCATTTCCCTGATTCTGAATTCCTTAACCCAGCTTAGAACAATTAGAGTCTGCTTTTCTCTCATAAAACCGTTTCAGCTGGTGATCCAGAATACATTCCTTATCTCATTATGTCGTTCTTACTGCCGACATGAAGTGCATGTCGTTCTCATGTAGCCCTCAGTAGGGTTGCGAGTTATGGCACTTCACCCCCAAAATGACCTCATTATGTCTTCATACTGGTCTCCTGGTGTGAGAGGATGCACCTGAGCTCAGGAGGTCTAGTAAGAAAAACGTTTCTGTATACTGGTGAACAGACGATGGTGAGACTTGTCAAGTGACTGAAGTCAGAGAGCATGTGAATTGGTGTTTAGYGTCCTTGCAGAGAAAGCAGCAGTAGGTGGGGGATGATGCAGCTGGCTAAAGTACCTGTTCCCTCATGAGATGTTTGATAAAAACATTAAGTTAGTTCTGCCTCAGCCTAAAATGTCTTTTATAATTCGTATAATAAATGTATGAATTTCCTCTGCTGCCATTTTTACAGGCTACGTGACTTTCTGGTTGAAATAATTGTGAATTGGTAATGGACTTTCAGTAGTATTTTAATGAAGTAACTTTACGCTGTGGATCAGTGCATTTTTGAGCACTTGTCAACTAAGTCAAAGCACTTTGGAATTGCTTAATAAACATCTACAAGGCAGAAAGAGACTTTTTATTTAGTAACAAATGTTTAGTTTGTTTTGTTTGTATTGTAGAAATCTAGACTAGAGTCTGTGTTAACGTAAATGCTAGGGAGGAGGTTTTGGTATACTTTCTTGTGTACATTAACCTCAAGATTCTTTAAATATAGAACAAGCATCCTAGATGAGAGCTTTCAGATGTCCTTTGGCTGTTCGTGGTTTTTGTAATGTGACATTGAGAAAAAAGAAACGAAACAAATCCTTAGAATTTATTTGGAGACATCCTCTACCTTCTCTGTGTTTGCTAGGAGATGGTTATTGGAACAAGTAGAGCTGTGTGTTGCAGTAAAATATCCATGGTCGATAATTYGCAATTCTAACATGTGCAAAAGTTAAAGGCAAGAGAAACTTCCCATGTGTGCTCTCTTGTAATGATCTGCAGGAAGTGACCTCTGTAYGTGAACATGTGATACAGCATCGTGTCAGTGCAAGGCAACGAGCCAGCATCAGCCTCAATTTTCATTCTGAGTTACCAATTTGGAGCAAAGCACAGTAGAGCTGATTGCATGTAATTTGTTAATGTTTGGGGTTGATTAGGCTTACATCAACGCATTGTGCAACAACTTGATCTTTTAGTTCTTTTCTCCCCCCTCTTTCATGCTGTGCATGTCGTCAGATATTGAAACCTAACAGGCAAATGGTAAGAGTCTAGAGGAGGAGGAGATACAAAATATTGTATCTGTTACTTCACAGGATTAAAGGATGCAGCATCCACAATGTAAACACGTTCAAAAATAAAATGGTGGCAAGAACTTGTTCATATTTTGCGTTCTAACTCTGACCATTTAGAGAGGTGTCAGCAAAGACACTTTCTTTCACAGGTTGCTTGAAAGCAGTAGCCTAATTTTACTCCAAGATTAATACTGATGTGCTACTTGTCAAACATTTCCTGTTTACTTTTCAAACCTATAGTAGTCTTCAGAAGACTTCTTAAAACAAAGATCTGCTACTTTTTAAAATCGGCTCATGGCTACTTTATTTTTTTGTCCTCTATAAAGATGAGATAAGTAGTTGTGAGAACTGTTATATAGGTTGTTGAGGGGTTGATTTTGATSTCTTTTTTTCTTTTTTTCTTTTTCTTCCCCCTCTTTCCTTTGTTGTCAGAGCTCTGTAAGAAGACCTACAGCTACATTAATCCCAGTTTCATGCTGTACTAAYCACTCCAATCCAGGATGAGTTTGCCTCTCTGCATGTGGCACCTCTCTCATTGCTTGCCTGGTTTGTTAAAGATAAATACTAAAATGAGGGCTTGGTCAATGTTGAGTATGTCGGTGACAAAAATAGCTGCCAAAAAGCAGTGTTCAGTATGAGCACCCAGGCCGCTCGCCGCAGCAGAGCGGTTGGACCCATGCAGAATGGCAGCGGGTGTCTTGAGTAGCATGTGGGCACGTGGTATACAAACCTGGCATCCCCGCTTGGTTGTCAGAACTGAGATTTTGTTGTTGTAGGACTTGTACAGAGTTTTGATGGTTCAACTTATATGGACAAGAGACTACAAGAGTGACAGAACAATGTTTTAGGGTTGAAGTTTTAACTTTTTTTTTTTTTTAACATTTGTTCATTAGCCTTGAAACAAAGTGTCTTTTCCGTGGCATTTTCTTTGAAAAATATAACAGCACCATTATTTTTGAATTGTAAAACTGCTTGGAAAAAAGCAAACCTTCAGGTGATGCTGCATGTTGAAAATGATCTGGAAATATTTAAACTCAAATTGAGAAGTGTTTTGCATTTATGTTGAAGTGGATACTTTCCACTCAGTACTTGCTTTTGGTTGGATGTTTACACCTAGCGGGTGGATTTGTAWCTTCATTTTCCTATCATTTCATGTTATTATTTTGGGCTTCTTCATCTTCCACGTAGCCTTTTTGGTGATCTATTTTGTACCAAGAAGGAATATGATTTGTGAGCTGTTAATTTTGTTCTTATGTTGTAAGCTGTATTTTTTGATAGTAGTTTGTGTTGTATCCGCCTTCCTTCATTAACTGTGTTTAGTGAAGTCACAAGCTTCTGTCCCTAGATTTGTTTCAGTAGTATAGCTGACTTGAGAAAAATCTAACTTGTTATGAATGTTCTTAACTGATCTCTTTTCCTGACTTTTGCCTTGCTTTTTTTTTAGATGTTTGGAAACTGGACATTTGGTACTTTGGTCTTCACTGTCATGGTTATAACTGTTACGATGAAGGTATGATATTACAGTATTTATTCCCTGTGCTTGAGTTCATAGGCAAATATATCATAGAATATTAATTTTAAATTGATTCAAAAGTTACGTAGAAGTAGTGAGTTCTTAAGGAGCCCGGATAAAGAAATTTATGCTTTGGTAGTTAAAATTTTGTTTCATAGTTTGTATGTTGCAGCAATATTTAATGTTTGAGCTAGAATTTTGTTAAGTACATTCAAATTATTTCAGACCAGTATTTGTCAGGTTTTGTGAAAGCAAGTTAGTTAAATTTGTTGTTTTTGTTTTAGATGGCACTAGAAACTCACTTCTGGACATGGATAAACCATTTTGTTACTTGGGGATCTATTGTGTTTTATTTCATTTTCTCCTTGTTTTATGGGGGAATTATCTGGTGAGTGCTCTCTTCTCTCCTTTCTGTAGCGCACATGATGGATGAAGTAAAATTAAAGAACATTATGTTAAAAGTAGTTTGTTCTCCCCTATTGCTTTGAATTTTGTTATAGATGTGTGTGTGGGGGGGAATTCTGAACCTGGAGTGGCAATTGCCTCTGATTCTCTTTGAAGTCAGAGCCATGCTGTTAAGCTGTCGTGTGCCCAGGGACAGGAATTGTTTGTATCCAACAGCCTATGACAGTTTTAAAAGTAGATGGGGTTCCCAAAGGTTCTGTGTGATAGGTAAATATTTGCAATGGAAATGAGGACACTGAAGTTAGAATCAGTGAAGTGATCTATACTCTTTGCTTGTGTTTTGAGGTTTGGAGAGATAGGACTGGTGTCCTGCAGCAGAGTTTAAAACAGATATTTTCCTCCTAGGTTCTGTACTTGTGTTTCCGCATTGTTTCTTTGCTGATCAGTTCCAGCAGGTTGCTAGACTCACTCTTGGACAACATGGTGCTGTCGCCCTGTGTCCTAAGTGATTTGCTGGTTAACATAAGTTTGGATAAGCTTTAGAAACAAAAGTACAGGACTAACTGGCTAAAAGTATTGTTTAATAATTGCCACCTCTTCTAACTTTTCAGGCCATTTTTACATACCCAGGACATGTACTTTGTATTTGTTCAACTGTTGTCAAGTGGTTCTGCTTGGTTTGCCATAATCATCATCGTAGTTGCTTGTTTGTTTCTTGATGTGGTGAAGAAAGTGCTGTACAGGCATCTACAACCAACAAGTACTGAAAAAGCTCAGGTAATATTATATGTTTATGTCCAACTTGATTAGTATTTAAGAGAACATTTATTAAAATCTGTCTTGTTAACCAGATAATCTTTCCTGTGATATTTTGGCATTTAATCAACCTCTTAAATCGCTGTGACGTTTAGTACATAAGACAGTGTTTTCATTTGGAAAGAAAAATGTTAATTTAAAATTACCAAAATTAGGCCACTATCTTAAAAGAAAATAACAGTATTAGAAGTAATYGATTTATTAATAACAGTAGAATTGTTTAGAGGAATCATTCAATATTTTGCATCTCAGATTACAACGGTATAAAAGGTTTATATTGTGCATTTTTATACTGCTGTAAAGCTGGTAACTGAACTTACTCTTACTTCTGTCTAGCTAGAAACTCTTGTCTTCAACTGTAATTGACATTGAATAATTCTTAAAATGTAGTGAAAGCAATAATTTTAAAAATTACTTTGATAGGGCTTGGTTTAATTAGTATTTCTTAAAACTTGATCACACCATGTATTTGGTGGTTGATTATGTAATTAAAGATAATTACCTATATAATACTTTCATAAATTCATGGATGAGGGCTGAAGAACTGCTGTGATAATAGACTCTTCCTCCTCCTAACATAGGCCACATAAATTTCTGGAAATCATTCTTGTTTTAATTCAGCTGTCTTCGTTACATATCTCATACATAAAGAACATTTGCGTATTCTTTATTTTTAGTGACAGTAATGCAGAGATCATCCTAATACATTGTTCTAATAGCTGTTCTTTCTGGTTTCAGTTTTCAGCATTTTATCTTTTTATACCTTTTCTACTAAATTGAAGTCTTCCGTGACCAACCTTTTTTCTTTTCATAATTAGGTTTTTGATCAAGTTAATTTTCTCACTGACAGAATAAGCAGGCTGAATTTGAATCTTTCTGTAAAGAATATTTTCTAGTCTTTTAATAATTCTTGTGCCTCTTCTGTAGTCTTTGACATTCCTCAACCTCCATCTTGAATTCTGGATGTCACCGTTGAACAATGTTCCAGCACAGCATATATCCGTGTCAAGTATGGAAGTAAAGAATCTCCCAAATGTATTCAGTTTACTAAATAGTATAGGTCACCAACCTGTTATCTTCTGAATCTTTTTTCTTCTGCAAGTGTAAAAAGTGATTATTTCGCTGTGCTTTTAGGTCATTGCTGAGAAGTCTAATAGCATAGGGCCCAGGAAAAAAATTGAAAGTGAATAGCAAAGCACCCRGTTGATATCTCATTTACAGTTATATTCTGAAACCTGTTAGCGGTTTTGAATCCACTTAATGTGTTTCATATGGATTTTTTTTTTTTTTGGTCTTGTAGTTGCTTAGTCCAAATTACATTGGGCTATGTGAGTTATGGAACTCTTARCTGCATTACCTCAATACTGTTACCTCTAGCTAACCTTTTAATTCTTTCAATAAATGCATGTTGATTTACTTAAATTATTACCCATCTAATTTGTATTAATAAAAATCTCTATGAAACATTCTCTTACTTTTGCCTAGGATCAGTGTCAAACTGACAAAGTTAATCAAGTTATTCCATTAACCCTTTTTCAAAACTGGCATAATATTAGCTACTTTTTCCAGCCTTGGAATTTAGTATCCAAAATCCAAGGTAAATAACCATGAGTGTTCAGATAGCTTCTCCTCTAGACTTGATAAAAAACTTGATGCCACCTTCCATAGATCTGCTTTTTTATTGAACACTTTCTGTCCTTCCTATATTTAGTCAGCTATTTCCGCCTAGCAGTGGGTTAGTGTGGTTGCTAAGTTTTCTCATGCTCTTAAAATACTTGTTTTTAAAACYAAACAAAAAAATGTATTTAGACTCTAGCCTTATGTTATGTTTCGCATTTCATTCTCTTGTTCTCTGAATGAATTCTTTCAAATATCCAGCTTTTATTTGTTTCCATTGCAGTTGTATGATGATGGACATGATCAGATCTCTCTCCTTTAGAAAAGAACAGTGACTGTCTGACATCTTTCTTGCGGCTATAACTTGGTTCGTAGCCGAAGAGATTTTGCTTTGTGCCCCTCTATCAGTAATTTTTGTTTTTCTGATTCCCTTTCTGCTTTGCCATTTGACAGCATCTGCTGTAGGGTCCATTCTTAATGAAATACTGCCTTTTTTTCTGAAAACAGCTAATTCTGACATTGCAAAGTTTAGCTAGGGACTTAAAATCTGATTTGACCAGAAATGCTTCATAGGCAATTCAGCCATTTCTGTGTGTATGTCTGACAGTGGAGCCACAGTTAAAAATGCATTTGCAAAAAGAAYGTACCTCTCTGTTACTGTCTTCAGGTTTGTTCTTTTGAGATTTTCCTACTTGTAATGGGACAGACAGCCTCACTGAATTTCGTAGGCTGCTCTTGTAGTGAGGAACTAAACATAAACAAGTATGATCCTATGACTGGCTGACTTGCCCAATTATTGTCAGGAAGCGACGGAGTGCTTCTTTCGTGATTATTCCTCGTTAGTCTTATTTAAGATCTCAAGTAAATATTTTTCTCTCAGTTTCAAAGCAGATGAAAGGACTCTGACACTCACTGTGAGTTAGGGGAACATCTTTCTATCCTAAAAGCTAGGCAAATTTTCCATAGAAGTCATCCAAAGAATGAATACGGAGCGTTGTATTGCCATTGTAATGCATTTTTCGTAGTATACTGAATTAATATTAATTCTTCTTTTTTTATCCGTGTGACAAAATTTAGTGTATTTGCATACAAGAGAAAAGAAGGAAAGACCTTAGTTTACAGTTACTAAGGTTTTTTTATCACGGCAAGAAAAGCTGTTACTAATCGTTAATTTTAAGTTGGTATGAACCAGTCACTAATTTTAAAAATTGTAGCTGTTTCTGTTTTTGTTTTTTTCCCCCTATGATCTCAAATTTAAAACAGTCCAGTGAGAGCAGTGAGCAAACTTCACACGATTTCCTGAACTGCTCAGCTACTAGTGTTTCAGAGCACACTGGCTGTGTGAGTTACCCGACTCGGTGCTCTGAATTCACTGCATCTGTAGGCATCTACCTTACAGCATGGACTATATAAGTTATTTGATGTTACATGCTTCAATCTAGTATAAGTTCATAACATCAAGAATTAATTAATTTTTCAGCAGTTAGATGTTACCTGTAGCTAAGTTGTTCCTAACAGAGCAAAGAAATTTAACTGGTATGAGAGAAAAACACTTGAGAAAAATTGTTAAAGATAAATCTCTAAATGTGAAGACTATTCTATATCACTGCTCTCTTAAAAAAAAGAAAAAAAATGTCCAATTTTGGGAAGTCAGGACGTTAAAAATTTGACAAGCTAATATGAGTTGACTTTTATAGCAGGATGAGCTTGATTTGTTCTGCCTTCCCCAATGCACTGAGTGTGCATATGTATTATTTTTTTTACCACTTTTTTCAACTGCTATAGAATCATGTAGGAAGAAATGGCCAGTAARGAAAACCTCAATCTTTGGATAAATATAAGTCACATCATTGAGGGGGAAGTTAATACTGAATAAAGACATCTGGTAAAGTATAGGCCTGTAAGCGTATAGGCCTTTTTCCTCAGTATGAAAACTAAAGAACATTTAAGAATGGTCCTAGTGAAAAATMACTGACTGTGATGATCCCAGGAACTATCCTGAAGGTGTCAGGCTTGTGTTCTGTATATAATGTGTTTTCCACTTAAATAACAATGTCTTGTCCTGTGTCTTTCTCTTAGAAAATTACTGCTACTACTTACTGACATGTATGTTCCATCCCTTCTCTGTCCAATTGTAGATGTACTCCAACAGAGTTGCTTTAAGTGACGAGTTCATCGCACTGCAGCCATTGTCCAGGGCAAGGAATCAGCTGAGCAAAATTAGGTAGAGTAGGAGGGACAGTTCCTCATCAACTCTTATGCATGCTGAAGATGAACTAACCAGTGCTGAGACAGATGGAAGAGGCATGAATATTAGTCGGTTGAGAGGGCAATATCTATAGTGCAGATACATTCAATTTGGTATATTTCTTGGCTTTGCTCTGTGTTTTTGAGCCAAATGCTTCTCCTAAGTGGCATGTGTTGGACATTCTTTTTTAGGGAAGAACATTCCTAGCATGATGCTCARCTTTCAGAATACAGATCTAGCTCTTCTTGCATTCATTTTTAAATAATCAGTTTCTAGCATGGTTACAATGCTTTTAATTTCTTTATGATCAAAATTAACAGTGCTTTTTGCATGTTGGATAATTTCAGCTCCATAAAGCTGTGACAGGAAGGTCCATATATTTCAGGCAGCAATTTATTGCGAGTTGTTTGTCCATTTTAATTTGCTTTCACCTGTGTTGAAAGTGCAGAAAATGTTTTAAGTTGGGTGCCTACGTACACTTGTGCAGCTGAGGCTTTTTGTGTTTGTTTCATGCTTCTATAAAGTATGTGTTTTTTGTTTCCRTTGCATTATGGATACGCATTCCCAAAGGCATTTGAGTACAGAGTCTAAAAAATTATTCAAGAAAAGATTAAAACATATGTATGTGTGTATAGGTTAGAATTCTGAAACTTGCCAAATGCACTGCATTCACTCTAGGTAACGTTATCAAGTGCTGATTGTCAGTTGTAAGACAAAAACATTCTTATGCATAAGTAATGCCTTGACCTGTTTGATGTTTTATCCCACTGTTATCTATGTCTGTCCTRTGGCAAGAAATAATTCAGAGAACAGATTTTTTAAAAATAATTTCGTAAGGCCACATTGATGTCTAAGATAATACTTGCAAATCAGTATTAGGGCACCCAAGCAGCCTGGATTTTTGAAGGAATTAATTCCTATTTGTTTAACTGGAAGAAAGTAGCAAGAAGAAGCTGACTTTTCAAATKATTAGCAGAATATATTTAAGAGTTAATTGAAACAAAGACAACAAAAGCCCTTTTAAAAAAAGAGAAAGGAGAAGAAAAAGTGAGGAAAGACGGGGGAAGAACAGGGAAGTATGAAGAAGAAGAGGGGAGAAAGGGAAGCAAAATGGTAGGGGGGAAGAAATTTTTTTTGCAGACTTACTGTAAACTTAGAAACATAGTGTTGTTTTTTTCACTGCAAAAGGAGGTTAGCTTTTTAAATTCTTGATTTATTAATGTTGTTGAAACAATTTACCTTTTAAAACTTTAGATGAAATGTATTTCCAGTAAGCATCACATGTGCACCAAATAAAAGCTACTGTTAAATTTTTCAAAACTGATTTTAGGGGTTATGCAACTGGATGSTGAAGGAAAAATAAAGCTGTCTATAAATGTAGCATTGTAGTTACTAAAATATTGAGAATGGGAGAATACTTGCAAGTTTGGGGGGATTTTCTTTATATTACATTTTGGGAAGGGAGTGAAAAAACTAACAATTATGAAAATCCAATTTTTGATGTGTGGTATTTGTTTAAACTGGAGTATCTAACATTAGGTATCTAAATGCAAGGGACTTGTATGCCCTGAGTGCATTTTACTGCCTATTTGAAGTTGTAAAATGGAACAAGAAAGAACCAAAGACTCTAGATATCTATAGTTCTTTGTTCATAGTCTTCAGATGAAGATCAGAAACTATTCTGTGGGTCCTTACCTAAAACAGTAAAAAGGAAAATCAGTTAATAGATAGAAACTACTCATTTTCCTATACCGAATAAAAACGAATTTGCAGTAAAGAGCACTGGCTGGCTTCTGTAATGTTCAGGGCAGTTGTCTGTGTAGAGAGCAGAGAAAGCAAAGCAAGCGGGAAGTGTGTGGGAAGAAACAGCTGTTTGGGGATGTACTAGTAAGTGGCTAATTCTGTGACATCTCGCTTGTGCCTACTCAGTATTARTTTTTATGTCCTTTGTGTCTGCAATTTGCTCTTGTAGGTTGTTGAACAGATATTGGTTGTGTTTTCTGTGTTGTGTAAACAGGTAGTAAAAACCTTGAAAGGAGTATAGTGCCAGGTTAAACTGAATTATGTTTTGTTCTGCAAGTGTGTTTACTGTCCTGCTGATAAACAAAAACAGAATAATTATGAATGCAAATGCAAAGATGTGTGTGATGGTACAATCAATTTTTATACACTTACATAGGCTTGAGAATGTAAGTAAAATGTTCAAGTTTATAAGTATGTCTTGTGGTATATGGTTAACAACTTTGGGAGGGGGGTCTTTAAGTGTCTGGGTGATTTGYGTAAGTCCGAAATGCAGTTTTGTGCTCGCCTGTTAAATGCTTGCCTCTGACCTTTACTGTCACTTTTGTGAATTGGGATGAAGAGGAGATTGGGCATCAGAGCTCAGGTACAGGCATTACACTTTTCAGTAGGTTGATGACTGAGCACTTCCTTTTCAACAGATTTCCTTTCTATCTTCCGTAGCTGTGTCTCCTGAAGTTCTTGGTATTTCATTTCAGTTTTTTCTTTGTTTACGAAGTCTTGCCTAGGAGGCAGGAGGCTTGTTTGTATGTAAATGAGTGTATATAAGTGATGTCTCTGTGCTTGATAAAAACTGTCAGAAATCTTAAGCCACATGTGAGAAATCGTTGGTGAAATAGATGTTTTCCAATTTATGTCTCAAGGCAATTCTAATCGCTCATGGAATTAACTATGTTTATGGATGTTTTACATTTGGGCACTATATTGACATTGTACACAATATCAGGGAATGTAGAAGATAGACAAGATTTTTATTTACAGGGAAGGGTGTTACTGCGTAGCATATTATATCTGTGACTCTTAAGCAGTGGCCTGTGTCTTAGCCTGGCCAATACTTTATTCCTTTCCCCCYTCTATCCTCCTATGATTTTATTGCTCCCTTGTTTTCCCTTTCTGTCTGTGCCGATCTGCTTTCTTTAGCCATCTCCATTCAAAGACTCCTGGCTCAGTCTTTAAGGCCTTCATTACTTGTCTGTATTCTTTTTTCCTCTGGTTGCTACTTCATATGGTATCCCTCCTAATAACTATCATACTGTTCCTCTCCAGTGGCACGAAAGTTAAGTGCAGACAGGTTTCTGTTCCTTTCATAGTCCACATTTTCTGTAAGGAACATATGATTTCCAAGAAGACAGTCTATTCATGTGCAAACATGCGCTCATACTAGTGAAGTATACCAGAACTCTTAATATGCTGAGCTTTGATCGAGTGTAATCTCTTCTTTTATGAGTTTGTGTCATGTTTAGCATAGGGCAGTGCTGATCTGTGAACTAGTCCACAGAATCTCCAGCAGGAAGAGGGACTAAATGAGAAACAGATTATTTGATACTTACCTTTATTCACAAAAGTGCACATAGGCACTTATCTGAAGATACTTTTGTCTAATGATGCTAAAGTAATGAAATAATTCAGCATTGGTAGAGTTTAGTTGATGTAAGGAGATGAAGAGTAGCAAAACTACAAAAATGTTGAAATTGTAAGCGGCGGTATAGTTGTTAGAGGTCAGCATTTATCCATTTTCTGTTTAAAAAGAAATAAAAAAAAATAAAAACCTTTCTAACGAATCAATTGAGTTTTGGGTATACAGCATGTTAACGGTTTAAAAAATGAGTTTTACAAGAAGGAGCAAGTTTAAACAGTAGGCTAGTAGTAGATATCTCAAACTGTCTGAAGTGTCCATGTGGCATCAGATATGTTGGCATCTAGGGTCTGAGCTCAAGAAAATACACTGGAGTGTTTTTAATTTGATGTACAGGATTAAATATATTTCCTTTTCAACAACGCACCAACTGCATGTTTTAGTGGGATTAAATGTTTAGCTGAAATATCTGTCTTGTAGCATATAGGAAATACTGTAATATGAGGAACAAACTGGAACGATTCATTCTATTAGAGAAAAAATAAACCCCAAAATCTAGTTTAGATTTCAAAATTACTGCTTTTCCCCTTTTGTAATCTGTGGTGCACAAGAAGTATATAGTGGCTTCTAATACTTGTGCACTGATTAAACCATGTTTGATTCACCAGTTAACTTGGAAAAAATTGCCTCTTCTCCATGTAAATATGCCTTGTTCTCTCAAGATCGTGTCTGTAAAGCGAAAGCTCATTAAACGTGATAATTGTTGTAAATCAGTGTAAGCACGGTGTTTGATAAGTTGTGTTGCTTTTCTGTCCTTCTAGATGGAAGAAGATAAGGGTTCAGTCAGCTCAGCATGTGACTTTGCTGAAAGCAAGCACAGAGGGGAGGACAATAGGCAACTGCTAGATCCATCTAGCCTGCAGGACAGTTCTTACGTTCACTAGGTAGTACTCCCACTCTACCCTAATGTGTGTGTGTATATATATTTTTATATATCTATCATATTTAATCAGTCATGCAGCCATCTCCAAACTAACCCATATTTCTTAAAATTTGCCAGGAAACATACATCATAGTATGTGGGTTTGGTTTTGCTTGTCAGACTGAATCGCTCTCTTTTGTTCAGCATTTCAACTGCTTTTTGATTCATTACATGAAATGGTCCATTATACTATAAAGTATTTTGTTGTTGTGATCCCAGATCTTACCTTTTGAAAAGATCTCATTTTATTTGCAGCCCAAATATGAGTACTATCAGGTATTTCTATAGATAAATTTTTCTAAGCATTGACTCTCCTGCCATTTGTTTCCTGAAGATGTTTCAGGTTTTTGGAGACCATTATGCTGTACTGCCTTAGGCTGTCAGGCTTTACTTTGATATAAAATTATGTCTTTTTGTCCATAACAAAAAGAAAAGTGATGAAAAGAGACAGTCTAGTATAATATAAATGTCTTCCTTCCGTGCAGTTGGCATAAATGTAAAAATCTATATTCACCAGGTGGTGACACACAACATGCCTACTTATAAAACTGAATTTATTTTTAGGTTGTGTCCTTAATGCTCTCCTAATATTACTTTACACTTGACTGTGGGTTAGATAAACAGTAAACATTGTGTCCAAGGTTCTGTAAGGTCACATTTGCTACTTTAAAAAAAAGGATAATATTGTGCTTTTCATAAATCATGATTCAAGCATGATTCTTTATATGAGTATCTGACTGGAGAATGCCAAGGATTTAAGTGAAGAGGAGGCATCGTTTCTCCAAAATCCAGGGCTGAGGAGTCCTTGGGAGTAGATTTGGGAGACTTTCTGGTTACTCTTTGTGCCAGTTTTTAATAGCATCTGGAACGACTAACTCAGCTCAGCAAGTATTATCCCTCATACCTTCCCTGCCAGGGGCTGGGAAGGTTGTGATTTAGCTTTGTGGTGCCTGGAGATATTTTATGTTACTTAGACAATGATAGAGATTAAATATACAGAAAAGAAAAATGCAGAGATATTCATTGGAAAGTAATAATCAAGCTCCTTTATGTATGATCAAATAGATTCCTTTTCCATAACTTACACAATAGTTTACATGTAACAGGAAACAGTCATAAATAGAATTGGGATACTACTGAAGGCAGTTGTTCCTAAAACTCTTCTCAATTATCCAGCATCTGTTGGGCATATGATATATTTGCTTTTCATTGCCCGTGTTTCCTGTGAGTTATAAAGTGAATTGCGTTATGATGTGGCCAGATTGTTTTGTAGTGAAAAATCTTAATCTGGCATTTTAATAAATTTAAGTTAATAAACATAAACTATTTGTTTCGTCTTTATTGAAAAACATTGACTGACTTTTCTTCTGTCATCCCTTCTGGATGAAAGAAGAGGATCAGTGAAGTTTTTATATTTTTAAAGGAAATTCCTCTGTGAGCACAAGCACTTTTCAGACTATTGAATACTTTTTCATGAAGTTGTTTAGATTCTAGATAAAAATATGTGGTCCATATAATCCTAGATACAACTGTAGTAATACGGCTTTTTGCACTAGCTTTAAAGACGTTACTTAAGCTGCTTCAGAAAAATGGGAAGCTGAGACAGACTAAATATTCTTCTAAAACTTAAGCATGGGAATATTAAGAGCTTCTGTTCTGTAATGCTGCGAACGCTACAGTGAAGAGCAACGTATATACTCCAGGGAGCTTGTTTCTGACCTCCCAATTCCTTCTCTGTATATTCTGTCATCTGATTACATTGTGAGTGCAGTATTAAATTGCTGTGAAGGCTGTATTTGCTATTTTTGCAAAGCTGTAAGTTGTGCCGTTCTYAATTACGGTATGTTCTGTGGCAGTACTGTTGTGACTAGATAKGATGGCCCTCAAATAAGGAAGTTCAAAAAATTGAACTGCTGATACGTGTGGTTGTGTTTTGTTGTTGTTGGGCCTGGGGTTTTGTTTGTTTGTTTTTACCAAAAACAAACTAGAGCTTTCAGTTGCGGTGCTTCTGCCCCTGTCTCGTAGGTATTTAGAGAAGTATCTTGTCATTTTAGATGCCCGCTTTGTGTTGGGAAGACCTTAACAGTGAGTGCTAGATATTTTGGAAGTGTGCATTCTGACTACATTTCTCATTCATGGCCTCTTGAGTTACTGCAGCTGAAATGGGTATCAGTTTGTAATGCTTTCTGTAAATTAATACAGTGGGTAATTGCTGACGCTCCTGTAGGTGTTGTGTTAAGCAGCATGGGGGGAGGAACTGCGGATACTGCAGGGAACGTAGAGCAGAACTGAGGGAAGGGGGTATAGGGAATAACATAAGTCTACACCAGTTTTGCTCAGATCAAGTTTCTGTCTTCCCAGTGGCATGGAAGATCACACTAGTCAGTTGGCCTCTGTGCTCCCTCCTTTCCCCACCAACTGACATTTTCTCTGACTTTCTAAAACTCTTTGGTTCCTGTTAGTAGGAATTGTGCTGTTACGAAACTGTAATCTGTGCAGCTGCCCGTTTTGGAGGATTAGGAAGGAAGATGTCTCCTCATAGTTAACCATCCAAGTAGGAAACTTTGAGGTTCTTTGCCTTCCTTGCATTGGGAAAGTGTGAGTGGCATGAAAGAAGGTGGGTCTGGAMACCAGAGTCTTTCAGACAGCAATCATCCATCTTAGCTTCTGTCGTAGTGGGAAAAGATGGGGAAGGTTCTCAAAAGTGAGCTCTGTCCTGCGGTAGATTAAGACGACTCCTCCCAGGCTTCCTTGTTCACGGGTATCCAAGAGAGGAGAAGGTAATGGATGCTTAAATTTCACCCGTGTGTTTGGCATTTGTTTGACAGAATTCTCTCATGGAAGGTTTATAATTGAATTAAAAAGGCATCCCTACATTCTGCCTTTTTTTTGTCCTTTTGGAAGGGATACTGAAATCAATTTCAGGTATTCTCTCTCCAGCTCTTCAGTAGTGCTAAATTTCAGTTAGATTTTAATTGTGTTGCAGTTGATTTGTATTCAAGAATAGTAGAGGAGCATGATAATAGATGGCATTTAAAATCCATGTATCTTTGTATAACTACTTTCATTTTATTTGGGTCTCTTTCTCGCATACTAAGAATGAACAGTAGAAAATAATTGTGAATTGTTCTTCATACTAGCATGAATCTGACTGAACTTCCTGAATATCTATTGTTTGTATTTAGATGAAGGTCTTTAGAAAATAAGGAGTGTGCTTTGGTTCCTTTTCCTTAGTCATTACTCTAATCTAGGCCACGGGTATAAATTGCTATTGAAAGCTGCATTCAATACTGCTTGAGGAATAATTAAAGCTTATGATCAGTTTGCTGCATTTTATTCTGAAGGCTTGATCTGAAGTATTGTCTCTTAATATATTTTGCTTAAAATAGCRCAGATTGCAGCTTGTATAAATTGCAGTACCTCCACTGAGATTGATAAAGGCATGACAGCTTATACTGCATGAGGCTATGCTCCAGAGATTCATCATAGCTATAACACACAGAATTGCCAGCCAGTTTATTTCCATCATTAAGCAGAGAGATGGTGCTAAACATTCACCATTCTCTCAGTTAAGGCTGTGTGCAAACCTTGGCAAGATCAGTGGGCCAAATGTTTGTGTTTATAGCCCTTAGGAAGGGAAATGGTGATGTTATTTGTCACTGTAGTTTCCCTATAAAGTTGAAAAATGCTCAACACTAAGAAACTGAAAAATAACATCTTTTTCTAGAATCATTCAATAATGATTTTTATTCCCTCCCCCTCCCCCCCACTTCCTTCCAGCTTACTGAGACAAGTTCAGGTATCAACTGCTTGGACTCCATGTGCTGCTTCTCAGATGGGGAAACAGCATGCACACCTCTTAGAAGAATGCTGGAACGACTAATGGGAAGATGTAGTCCAACTCGGGTCAACAGGTGTGGAATTTCTCTCAATAGCCTTTGCTGCAGGCGATTCTCCTATAAACTGGAACCAGATGAGCCTGCAGCTATAGATGTCTAGTAAACCAGCTGCAGGTTTTGCTTATTTAATAGGAAATGCAACTCTTTATTGTACTTTTTTTAATCCTAAAAGATTAGTTTCTTGTTTCTTTTTGAGTGCTTTCTTTTGGGATGAGGGGGAAGTGATTTTCAAAAGACTTCTGTTAAAACGGTTAGTTTGGCTTAGTACAAGATCTTGTGTTATATCTGTCTAATCTTTATTGATTTGTACATTCTTTAGAAAATCAAGCCTCAATGCTATGTATGTTCTCCTGATTTATATTTTTTTTGCCTTCACAAATCAGGAGTTCTTTGTAAAATCAAAAGACTTTTCCCTTTGGTTCTTGATGTACAACCTCCAAATATTTACCTTGGAGCTTGCATTACTTCTGAAGATACACAAAAGGCTCACATTCCCTGCCCTTAAATAGAACTTCGTTATTGGAAGGAGAGTCTTAAAATATTTCAGCCATTGATTGATATGAAAATTAAATATTTTTGTAGTATAACTTTTATAATCTATTTCTAAAATCTAAGCAATTGACAGAATAGAGCCTTCAGGTTCTAAGAATTTTAACATTTTTTTTTCAGTATTAGAAGGTATATTGTCAAAATCATGTGTGCCATTTGAAAGTATGTGCTAAATAAATCTTTTCCTTCTCAAATCATGCGTGTGAAACAAACCCCAGTGGGTTAAAAACATGTTAGAGTACYCGTAAATACTTCTAAGGAGTGATACTGCTCTTGCAGCAGGCATAACTGTGATAAAAGTTCTTACTAAATCTGCTGATGTGCCATCTTTGCATTTCCGAACAAAGAGGGACAGCTAACAAACATGGAAATATTTGGGGGAAGAAATAAAAATAATCTTTTGTACATCATAATCTCTTAATCCCGGAATGATATCATAGTCCTTTGTTAATCAAAAAGCAAACCTGAAGAAGTTTCACGCCACACATTTTCAAGGGAACCTGTTTCTTATTTGAACAACTTTGTCTCTTTTAGTTAAAGGATGTGATATCATTCATTCAGTATAAAATCTTGTGCAAGTAACTTTCGCTGACATACTTTGTCAGTTCTGAATTTTTCCTTTGGGTATTGACTTGGTATGAAGTACATCTCTGTTTTGAGACTTGTRTTGAACATGGTGTCTGTGGTTTCGGTCATTTTCTCTATCCTGGCTTGCTTATGAAACTTTATTCAACGTTTCTACAAATCTAGGGTATGATTATGCAAAATGTTTCATTCCATCTGAAAAAATGAACTGTTATGCTCAAATACATTTTTTATCAAAACTCTTGCTGTGTAGAAGGTGGGCATGATGTATAAAATAAACAATTTAATAGAATTTTTAATCTACAAGGTGAGCATTTGATTGGTCTAAAAATCAACAATTTGGTAGTGCTTGCTAACTGAAAAGGGGTTTCTTGGTGTTTTTTTTTGTTTGTTTGTTTTTTTGTTTTTTGTTTTTTTTTTGTCCTCTGTAAAACTGTGCTTTGCAAATGAGGAACTTGGCTACTTTTTCATTTTATTGTTATCTAATAAATGTAGATTTTTAGTTAAGGTTTGCTTTAATGTCAGATATTCATATAAGGTAGGTATTCTGTTTTTTACTATGCATTTACGTTTTTACTGCTTCCTCCTTTTCCACTCATTTTCTTTAAGAACTTAAAAATATTTACTGAAGAGAAAATCGTATTTGACAGAACGTGAGGCACTTCTTGAACACTGCTTATTCTCAGGTTTCTTTTCTGTTTACTTTTAATTGTCACACACAGTTCCACCTAGCTAAATATTTTTGGAGTTGCCAGAACATCTATGTTAAATGAATATGCAAAACTATTTAGGTGCTACGCTAAGGGCTTGAAGTTCTGTTGTTTTTGCTTCGACCTCTGGTTGAAATTACTCCTAACCGTCTTCTAGTTGCACTTAATTTTACTTATGGTAGAACTAGAAAGAAGACAATATAGTTTATTTTACCCTTACTTTTTTTTTTCAATGTCTTCCACTCCTTCCACTCGCTATTTACACTTAAAACCTAGTCTAAAAGTGAAGCTACTAGGAAGGAATTATTTACGTTCTTCTCCCACGCTTTTCTGTGCAGTATATGAATGTTTATTTTATTAATATACTAATTACTTAAATCACATGAGATAATTGCAAGTTRTGAAAAGCTGAAGATTCAATTAAGAAATCTATCTGGAGATTTAAAAATGCTTATAAATTTAAGTTTAGCATTTGTTCCCAAGCTTGACCTGCTTTGATTTTACCTAGTAGTTGATGTGTTCAGAAGATCACGCAGTCCCAAACAGAATGTCTTTTGTGTTTGTACTGTATAAAACAACTTCTTATTCAACCGAGAGGTAGCTGCAAACTGTTTTCGTTGAATGAATTGATACCTATAAATATCTTGCCTGTAAGAGCGCTGTGCGGTGAGGATCACTATCTAAATAATGTTGATGTAGATAGCTTGTATTGTATTTTCTGTGTGCTCCTGATAGTCGGTCAAATATGTGCTCCTGATGTTCTGTCAAATACGATAACTGAACGTGAAATCAAATACTGTATCAAATTTTGATAGAAACTTTGATTCATCAAAGTTGTACAAATGCTTGGAGTAGAGGGCCACGGGAATATAGTTTCTTGTAGTTGCTTTGCTGTTTTTTAAATGTATTCAAGAAGTATTTTCCATAGTTTCATTCACCCATTAGAATAGAAAATGTGTATCATAGTATGGTAAAATGCATATCTGTGTCTCTGTTTCATTAAACTGTCTGTCAATTTGTCAGTCACTAAAATACTGAGAATGCTGGATCACATATACTCTCTTGTCAAGGCACCGCGTGTAAAAGTTCTAAAGAAACAGCAGATTTCTGACAGAGATGAATTTGGAGGATAAATTCTTTATATTTGCATTTCCTACCTTCCTATCTTTTATTTTTCAGTTTTGTACATACAGTCCTACAATAATGCACATCAATAGTTCAGCCAAGAACAGTGGCCTCTATGCAGTATTTATTCACCAGTAGAAGTGATTTATCCTTAAGAGAAGGACATTGCTAGATCACATCTGAATCAAAAGCTGTGACATCATAAATATTTCTCCTGTTGCCATAATCTATGGCTTAAATAAATTCAACAGTTAGTGGTGAAATAGGTTCCTGGCTGTAGGTAAGTTGGAATGAGTTTTACGTACCTGTATCTGTAGACAGCACAGAGGCTTAGCATTAGAACACCAATATATTTGGATACTGCAGTTAGCTGGGCACATCACAAGGCTTTACTAAAGTGGTGTTATGCTAAAATGGAACTATAGCATTCACAGTACCTGAACTTATACATACAGAATTCAGTTTTCTTGGGGCAAAAGATTAAAACTTTAGTTGTAACACTGGCCTGCACCAGCCCCTGGTTGTAGTTGTGAGTAAACTTTACCTTCGTGGCAAGCATAGACTTGATGTTTACATCGTTGGCACKGGTAATTGCAGTGTAATTTCAAGAGTTTCTATGAATTGCGGGTGTCTACATGAAATTAATCAATTAGTATTTTAGAGTTATGTTTGCCTAATCTCGTGATTTGATTTTCTTTATTTTTTGTTCTTGTAGACTTTTCTCCTTACCTCTAAATCATAGGTTCCCAGTCAGCCAAACTTTTCTTTTATTGTTACTTTAGATCATGGAGTTCATCGGATCCCTTCTATGCCAACGACAGAAGCTTCTTGACTCTCTCCACAATGGACTCACCCACTTGTTAACAGGGACATTTCTAAATGCCTTGTGGAAGCCATGTGGTGCTCACATACCTATAGCAGGTTTTGAAGTGAGTTCAGTGCTATATCCCTGCCCTAGAAAAGACTAGCATGACCTAAACGTCTCAGCACAAACTGATTTGTCTTGTGGCCTAGCATAACATTCATCTGGACAGTAATTGCATACAATATTTTTTTCTAATCATATCCCCAAGTTGCTAAATAATTTTTAATAAGGAATGCTTTTGCTTCTGACCATTTAATCTCTTTTTGTTACCATATTAACAGATTGGAATCCTGCATTTGATACTTCAAATGTCACTGCAACACAGTGGCAAAATCTTTCTCCCCCCAAATTCAAGTTAWCTAATAGAACTGAATATACTCAGTGAAAATACAGTAAGCTATGTTTTCAATGGTGATCCTTCACTTCACATACACATGTTCATTTTGAGCTGTCTTTCACAGTTGCTGTCTTGGTAGTTTGCAAATCGGTCTTGCTTTTTTTCTGTGGACGGTTACTATGTTCTGTAAGCAATCAGTTTAGTCATTTTTGAGAGCAAAATGCAGTTCAAATATTTATGCTGGTTAGTGAATAGCAGTATGGTTTTCATCACCTCGAAAAAGACTGTTAACTTCCAGAACGGTTATCTAGAATAACGGGGAAAAAACTGTTCTCTTTAGAACTCAGTCATTTTTCATTATGCCCGGATGTTTTGTTGACAATTATTGATCCTAACTTGGAAAAATGGGAAAGAAAAATGTGAAGTTGATTGTGCAGGTGACATACTAGCATAAATTTTTTGAATAATTAATCCTTTTAAAGTTGGAGAATTTTTGCATGTTTCATTCTTTCTAATGTATTTATATTTGGTCATGTTGTACTTTGAAGATATAATTAATGCTTAATTATCTTCATATGTCTGAAGGATCTGACACACTGATGGCAATGTTTTGATACCTAAGTATGCCAATAAAAACAAGTTGCGCAGGTGCAGCTTTGAATGGTATGTCTTGCAGGTACATCTTTTTTCCAGTATAAATGTGTCTGCCTATTTGGGACTGGGTGGCAACGTCTGTTACTCCACTCTACTAGGACAATCGAACCTACTAGTTATATTTAGATGCAGGAGATGTAGTGGTAGAATACACTGTAAGTAGAGCCCTGACAGTAAATAGCACCTAAAATTACCCTTTAAATAAAGATATAGTGAAGCTTAGGATTTGGACAAAATGATAATAGCTGCTCTCCACAGGTTTCTGCTGTTGTGTTATGTGCAGTCTCCCAAGCAAATTACATGGCAAAGATTTTTTTTTTCCTAATAATTCAGACAGAATTTTAGCCTGCTGATGTGACATCTCAGTGGGGCCTAGGCTGTTGCTAGAGGATTTTGTCCCTCTTGTTATGACATGGCAAATTCTCCTGAGTTCAGTGAGCTGAAGGAGAGGTAGTGTTCAGGAGATCCAGCTCTCCTGGTATCAGATGCTTTGGACGCTCCTGATCCCAAACAACTCCTTTATTTGTCTTTGTTCGTGGCCTTAACTGGAATTATTTCAGTTCTCGTCCTGGATCTTTACTTTTACAATAATGACTGAAAGCTTCATTCTGAAGCTTTGAATCATGGAAGGCTGAAGGCTGTTGAGTTACTTGCTCACAGTGTAGCTTAAGCATGAAAATTTAAATTGAAGACTACATCCCCACATTGAGGATCCAGATCATGTTAAGAAATCATTGTCTGAAAATCGAGTCTTGCATACTTGCATGTGATACGTATTAACATGTCATTCAATGCATGTATTTCTCGAGACCTGGTTCGAGATCTGGTTACCCTGCAGAGATGCAATAAACTGACTGTCATCTCCTTATTCCCCAAGAAGACTTTTATCTAGATATACCAAAATAAGGAAATGCACTAGGATTTCACTTACTCCTGTGATATTCTTCATATCTTATAGTATTAAATCTGTTAAAATAATGCTTCTCAGTCATTTCTCTTTCTGAGGCAGTCTTTATACTGCCATGGGTATAAAGGAATTTTTGTTTTCTTCAATATTCTAATCAGATATCTGCTGTTTAACGGTGTCTTTTATTTCTAAACCACAGTGTTTCACTTTTCAAAAGTACTTGTGTGTCCATGTCAGCCATAATGTTCTTATCATCCAGTCAGTTTGTGTCGCCATATAACCTCATTAGTCTTGTGGTCAGTATACCATTTATTGAACTCTAAGCAATGATAAATTACACATGGAAAAAGACTGACACTTTGATTTACAGSCCCGCTCCAAGCATTTATATCGGTTCAGTTCTGTACATACGTGTATTTTGGCTTTTGCCATACAAATATGTCGACTACATTTGTGYCAAGGAAGCACAGTCCTATATTTGAAGAATAATTTACATTCATGATGTGTTTCTTTAAAACCTTCCATCTCCTCTTCTTCCTTTCCCCCCTACTTTCCCTTTTCCCAGTGTGTGTAAGGTTACCGAAGAAACATGCATTTAAACAATTCAGGAAGAACTTAAGAATCCATCTGTCTGCTAAGGTATATTTTTCTATTTGCAGTAAATTTAAATCAGTAATTTCTAATTTAATAAAAATGTAGAGCTGGTTTGCRTAAGACCAGATTTTTAGTCTGACAGATGTTGTAGATGGGAAAAGTGACTGTGTTTTGTTAATGTCGCAAATCATTTAAAACTGCTTTTACTCAAGGAAGGAAGCTTTTGTATACTTTTCTAAAGCGTATGAGACGTTCACCATACTTTGGGCACGGTATAGGGTTCTACACAAAGAAGACAAAATATATCTAATTTAGTTTAAYGGTAGCATTAATCTTTTTGATTTAGAGTGAATGAGTGAGGAAGAATTTGCCACACAGAGGAAATGTTTTAGAATTACCTCYTAGCCTTGAAGTGTGTGGAGGATTCCAAGAAGCGTTTCCTGTACGGCGGAAAAGCCCACGCTAGACATCCTTAGCTCGCTAACGCAAGAACGGTGTTTAGTCAGCCTTTACTATGCAGTGTCTTTGAAAGAGCACCTTCTCCACAGCCGCCTTCAGAATAGGATGAATCCTCAGCTGATCTTAGCTCCTGTTTCCTGAAAAATGGAGTTTGATATTCGTTGTTTAGAAAAACTGTAGTTTCAGTTGCCAAACGCATGCTTTTTTAAGGTGCAGTGGAAAAGATGAAAAACAGACGGACGAGTGTTATGAATTGTATTGCAAACTGAAATGTATATRTTTTGCTTGAAATATCCTGTATATTTTTTAAGGTTATAAGGGGGAAGAGGCCAAAAATGCGGAGGAAGGAATGCTGAAAACTTTGGCATTACATTTTCAGAACGACTTACTTGTGCAAAAGCTTATTTGAGAAAARATTATGCAACCTAGAATGCATATTAGGCAACTGTAATTTCTTACGGGAAATGTTTGGTAATACTTTCAGACACATGGTTTTTTATGATAGGATAACTTCTATATTGGCAAAAATCTCGTTTTCTAGTGTTAGAAATGTGTCAACACTGTTGAATCAGTAGTCTATGTTATTTTTAATGTTTTATCTGACACTTTCTATACTTCTAAATAACACAGCAGTATTGATGAAATTCAGTATTGAAAATTGCTTAACTGATATGCTTCTGAACCATTTATTTTGAGAATGTCTTGGGGTTTTTGGTGTGAAATACCCAACAGTTACGTAACCATCGTAAATGTGCAATTACTACTGCATTGTTTTATAATCATTACTGTTTTCAGTTCCATTCCTAGAGCTGGGGGAACCATTCATCATGGAAACACAGACTGGTTTTAGCCTTTTTCCTGTTCCTCAGTTATCTTCTAGTTAGAATTTCTTTCTTTCTTTTTTCTTTTCCTTTTCCTTTTTTTTTTTGGGGGGGGGGCAGGGACTCATTTTTTGTAAAAAACCTGTGTTTCTTCTGCAAATGTTTTTATTCTTGGTTGTTTTGTATGTCCTTTTGTTTCTGCTGTTTGCTTTCAGTGGCGCGATTTGTCTGGTTTCTACTCCCTGTTTCAGTGACCTAATAATTTATAAATAGGAGGACAGATTGGATGCTCGTGGCTGTGTCAGCTCTTGCCATTGATCGTCGTAGAAATACAYTTGCACCTGTATTTGCAAAGCTTCTGCTTTCGACAGATCTTTTCCTCCAGCTAAGTGCTGCTCACGGAGATGTCAGAAATAACTCAGTAGAGATCCATGTGCTGTCCAAAGCTCCTGTGGCTTTCATTAAAATGGATGTTCTCGTCACTCTGGAGTATTCGCCTTGCTCTAGCTGTTGCCAYGCTATGATGTTGTTTTACAATAAGTAGATACAATTGCCATCACCRTAGATCCGATTTTTTGTTGTTGTTTCTGGTATGTATAAATGCATGGACATGAATAAAACCCTGAGGGTCCATGGCCAGAAGACCTCTGTATGTAACATGAAGTGGTATGAGGGACCGCCCTGTGGAAATCTCTGCAGTTTACAGCATAGCGTGACCTGCCGGAAGGAGTCCCTCAAATGTACCTAAATGTGCAGTGGTTTATATTATTTTCTTTCTGAGCAGTTTTAAAGGGAGTTACTTCATATATCATCAGAGTCCAATCATTCACAGATTTCTTTAATTGGCAATGGGATGAAAGGTAATCCATGGGGCATATAGTTCAGAAAGGGGAAAACGGTTAAAAAAAAAAATAGACTCACTTTCAGGTGTAACTAAGAGGTTGTTACTACACCAAAGAATATATTTTTAAAATTCCCAGTTATGATCCCATTAGAGTTTTCAGTTCTTCTGTACATTTAAAAATAAATCCTCTAGACTTTTTCACTGAAATACGATCAATTCTGCTKCTTCTTATTGAAGAGAAAGCTTGAATGATGTTTGTGCAAGCAGCGTTGGGTGGTACCTGTCTGGTGATGTTGATCTGACTCCTTAATTTTAGGCAAATAGAAGGGGCATTGGCAACTGGAAAGCAACTGGAAACTGTAGCAATAATTAGTAGAAAGGATTTTTGGACCTCTGACACTGTGGCTGCCTCGTGTTCTTTTTAGACTTTCTGAGGGCGAGTCAGTTTGCTTGCTCACTGTACAGCTCTGTCAGTAAATGTTCTAAAACAGTTTATGGAAATTATATTTATTAAATAAAACTTCCACTTCTAGCTGAGTCACTGTTTTGATTATGGGATTAGCTCTGTCCCGTGAAGGTTCGGATGCTGCGCCGGGGCGTGCTCGCCGCTGCGGAAAGCGCCGGCCGCCCTGGGGCTGCTGGAAGCCGCTGTGCGGTCTGCGGCACGGAGCTGTGGAGTCTGTGCCTGCAGCGCCGCCTCAGCCTTCACCGAGTTCTGMGTGTTGAGGAACAGTCTTGTTTTTACAAGAGCTGCAATATTCCTGGGATTAAAGAGGTTACTGAGTAACATTGGCTTTATTATTAGTGGTGGTGTTATTTCTGTTTTGCTTTCGGTCTGAAGTTGATGTCCATCACAGGCCAGGTYGCCCGCAGCTGGTCCGAAGCGTTGTGTCAGTATGAGAAAAGGGGGGCAGAGGCAGTGGGAGGGGGTCGGGGTGCAGGGGGGGCGAAGGCGGCCGCTCGCCCCACACCCCGCCTGGGACCCTCCCTCCCCCCCGGCCAGGTCCCGCCTGGCCCCTCGCTGGCACGATGCGCTGGCACATGCATGCCCGGGGCTTAGCTCACGCACGTGCGCAGGCATGCGTGTGCAAATATGTAACATGTATGTAACTATATACATTATATTAAAATGCATTTTTGCATAAAATAGTATATGAATATATACAATATGTATATAATGTAAAAATATTCATAAAAATATACAAGCCAAATAAACAGTCCTAGCAGGATCTGGGTATCCTTTATATTAAAATGTTTATACTAACACACAGACACATTTTTCATATGTAGCTAACATATAGCTGCACGCATGTAGAAGAACATAGTTGAAAGTATACAGTCCAACAGGCTGTGCACATCTTTTCCATATATATTATCTAGTTTTAGATACACACACACAAAATGTATCATATATACTATGCACATATCTTATGGACATTTAGGTGTAATTGTGTGTGCATGTATGTGTGTATATATATAGAGAGAGAGATAAGCACTTCATGTATTTCCTATATAGAAAATGTCTCTATATAATATACACACACATTTATATATGTACATATAAAAAATATAATCACATATAGATTAAGTTTGTGTATTACATAAAATTGTGCAAAAAATTATAAAATATACCTTCCTCCTCCTCAAAAAAAAAAATATCCACAACCTATTAGGACTCTGTAGTTTGGGGAAAGCTAATAACACCCCCCCCCCCGGCCAAAACTCAGGATTTACACTACTGTGCTTGGGGGCTGGGGTGGCGGAAGGGGTGTAACCAAGGATCTTTTCTCAGTTCAGGAAGTGTGTGTGTGTGTGTGTGTGTGTGTGTGTGTGTGTGTGTGTGTGTGTGTGTGTGTGTGTGTGTGTGTGTGTGTACACGCGCACACACACACTATCACACTCTGTCTCAAGACAAGTTTTATAGATTTTTTTTTTAAACTTATAGACTCAATTTTAATCTATAGGCATATATATATTTTAAAGTATACAGAAAAAAAAAMCTAAATCCATTACTATACTAAATATGCATTTATATATAAAGTAAATACTTTATGATAGGACCATCCTGCATGGATGAGCAAGGAGTTCCTGGCAAAAAGCCAGATGAAGAAAGTGCACAGACTGGAAGGGGGGGACAGGCTGCTCGGGAGGACTGTGGGAACGTGCCCAGAGTACACAGGGATGCGACGAGGAGGCCGAGGCCCATTTGGAATTGAGCCTGGCAAGGGATGTTGAGGACAACAAGAAGGGCTTCTTCAAATACATCAGCAAGAGGAGGACTGCTGAATGGTGCCGAAGGGTACAGAGAAGGCAGAGATCCTGACCACTGCCTTTGCTTCAGTCTTCACTGCTAGAGGCAGCCCCCATGAATCCCAGAGCCTGGAC
>NW_028186372.1:594452-602464 GCF_003343005.1 Rhea americana | reverse complement strand
ATTTATTTATTTTGGTGGGGGGAGAGTTTGTTTGTTTATTTGGGTCCATAACAAGACTTCGAGTGCAGCAGCTGCCCCCGCTGGCCTGCCCACCAGTGGGCTCCACGCTTCAGCCAGGGCAGTCCCGGCCCCACGAGCTGGTTCCTGCTTATCACACCTTGTACCAAAATGGTCTCACGCATTTCAGCRACCTGCTCAGCACATTTCCAGAGCTGCTGCAGCAGCATTTCCAAGCCCAGAACTGAACCTATTTGCTCAGGKGCGAGACCAGAATAATCTCAAATGATCGAACACTCAAGGAACCAGCTGGTGTCATCCTCTCTGCTATGTTTGTCTTGAAGCTTTCAGTATATAATTAATTTTTATTAATTCAGGCAAGGAATAGTACTCRGGAGGGGAGAGGTGAAGCTGTGACTCTGCATCGTTTGGTGTCATCAAGGTTTGGGAGCTGGGTTTTTTTCTAATTTTCCCTATCCTTCACCTCCTCCCTGCCCACGTCCCAAAATCTCGTTTGTAACAGTGCCGTGGCCTGCAGCACGCTTGCTCCTTGGGAGACACCCATTTGCCCATTGCCCCTCTTCCATGATCCCTCTCCTGGCCGCCACAGTTTGAGCCGGATCCTCCCAGGGCTTTTGCTCAGCAGCAGCTTCCAGCACCGGCTTCACCCCAGTTTCTTCTCGGACAAACGTCCCACGCTGAGGCGTTGCTGGGCTTCCCTGCTGCAGCCCCTCGCTCTCCCAGCGCAGCTTTCGCATCCTCGTCCTCCACCCGCCCCGTGGGTTTTCTCAACACCAGCCCGCTCGCCCTGGGGTTTGACGCTGTAGGACTTTGACTCCTGCTCGTTGTCTTTTGAGCCCTTGCGCGGAGGAAGGTGGGCTTGGGCGGCCATACTCTGCATACAGAGTTTAGAAGGCAAGCAGTTTAATTTGAATGTTTTACATAAACCTGTCAGTTTAACATCTTTTTTCTTCCTTTACACACGGTTTCAGCTTTTACAGCACCCTCCTGAGTGCCTTGACCTTAAGYTCAGCCCGCCCAAGTCCCTCCATCCTCCCCTCCAGCAGCAAACAGCAGTGCAGGCTTCCTCTGTGCCTCCAGCACATCACCCTTAAGGAGTCRCCTTGCTGCCTGGTGACATCAAAACAGCGGAAGACCGTTTGCTCGCGTCGCCCCAGGGAGGATGGATGCTGAAGCCAAACACAACACTGGCACAGGTACAAACCACCTCTTCAACGTCTTGGCATTCTCAGTGCTGTTCAGGATCACGTCAAGCATCGCATCGTGTCTTGTGGCCCTGGGGAGTCCTGCGCATTAGGCAATACAGATCCCGTTAAAAAAACTAGCCTCTGCCTCACACACAGAAGTCACATCCACCCCACTTCTGTCACCTCAGTCCTGTGACAGGAGTAGTGCAACCTTCACACCAACAGGTTGATTTTCCCATTTGAAAGAAGAGCCAGGAAAGCAGAGGGATTTTGAAAATTTTATTGAGCAGAAGTTTAGGGTGAAAAATAATCCTTCTATCAGTGCTAAAACACTGCCTGGTAGTGCTTTCAAAAATAAGTATTACTCACTATACCTTGATAAACAAGGAAAGCAGTTTTTCTCTTCAAGCCCTTCTGTTAGAAGTCCTTGAAAGGGAATTCAGACCTGGTCTAGATTTGGCTAAAATGACACAAAAACCAGAAGATGCTCTGGGGCAAGAGGAGTTTCCCTTATAAACAAGGCACAGTAATACAAAGGTGTGTTCTCCTCCTTTCAAAGAGGAGGAAGTAACAAGTGGGGGAACATTTATTACAGCTACCTCCCTGCAAAAGAAAATAAAAAAGGACACGGCAGTAGCTGACTATTCTCACAGAAAAGAGCAGAATGAGAGCAGCTGACTGCAAGTCACCCTTGGAAAAATATGGGACTGCAACACAGCATAGTTCATTTGAGGACAAGTTGTTGGAATAATTTTCCAAAATATGGAGTTGATTCTGCACCAGTTTAAAGACACAGACTTGAGTTTGAGTTACAGGTGTCTATYTGAATTGCAGGGAGAAAAACCTCTCTAAGCATTTACTCATGCAGATACCTTAATACGTTCATGCTAAAACACTCAGCTCAGTATTATAACACAAATGTCTATTCTTGGTACACTGCCATATTATAATTTCATCAGCTATTTAATGGGGTGGTCAGCTCTTAGCTCAGAAGACTGAATGGCACCATAGGCTTAAGGAAAAAGTGTTACATTCAAATAAAATCTACAGAGACTCCTGGCAAATTATTAAAATAAAGTGTGAATGACAAAAGTTTATTAAATGCATTCTTAAAAAAATGGATCTTTCTTAAATAAGGATTTCTCGGTACAGATTTCATTGTAAAAAAGTTCTGAAGCAATTCATAAGTCAATGACTCTTTTTAATCAATCAACCTGTTAACAAAGTAACTTACGTATGGTAGCCTTCAAGCAACCCCATTTGATCAAACGTACTGTGCGTGGTATCTTTCATCGCATACTAGGTAATGTCAGTGCAGCAGAGCTGGGTAAGTTTTGTACTTGTAAACATTTAGAACAAGCGGGCAGGCAAGATGTTGCATCAGTTTTTAGATTCCCCTCCCATCCACCAAAGAAAAAAAGACTTGTCAATAGAGTGCATGTTTTAAACAGGAGATAAATATTCCATACTTCCCCCACCTCCTTAAAAGGAGGGTCMAGAAATAAGTCTCACAAAGAACAGACTGAAGCAATGCATGAGAAGACTTAGTCATGGCAATTTCACTGGAGCTTTATTGCCTCTGTTGGTAATGAGAGGGATTGTAAGAAGTTACATTTGAACTTACAGAGATATGTAAATGATGTTTTTTACTAAATATAATCTTGAGTTTAAGTGTTTATATCAGGGCACTTCTAATTTTTTTTTAAACACATCTTTAATGTATAAAAAACAGGTTACAAACTTCAGGTGTTCACCTTTTTCTGATGTTTGGCAAAATTAGATTGATCCATTATGGGGAGATCATCAAATTGAGGACGTAAGCACTTATGAATTAAAGCAATCCAAGTAAGCAACTGTCTGCATTAAAAAAACAAAAACCCCACACAAATATATAAAGGAAAAAACACATGGCCACATCTGAGCACTTTTCAATACAAAATATTCCCTGTAACCAGGCATTTTGTCCTTTGAACACCCTGTTATATCAATGTTTCTTTCAACTTTAGTTATTCATTTTGAAAAATTCTTAAGATGCCATCATAGCACAAATAACCCTTTTCTGCAACATAATCAAAGTTTTATGTCTTTTTTTTTATAATTACACAGTAATTATAAGCATATAGTACCAAACTGATGACAACACTATTTTGTTGAAAAGGTCTTGCATTCAAAAGGAATATTCTTTAAAACACCACGGCATCATGCCACTAACCAATATCAGACTTTTGGAGGGAAGAGTCTGTACTGGGATAAAAAGCTAGTTAGTTCTCATATCAAAACACAGCATACTCGAACTAATCAATCTGAAACTGTACCAAAACCCTCAAGACAGAAAACAGCACGCATATATACCTTGTAGAGCTTTTTTCCCCCCCATAATTTCAAGTCCCCATTTATATTTACACAAAACTGAGAAAGGAAATACTGAAAGCAGCAAAACACACATTTTTGGCATAGCCAATTCCAGGAGCTGGAGTAAGTTTGTAACACTTTTGTAGAACTGTATTCTTGAAATAAATGCACAACTGGATTTTCTTAAAAGGGCACTGATATGAGGGGAGCTAACCTGACGGTCAACTTCAAGGCATACAAATAAAATTTTTAGCAGTACATAATAGTCAAATTTTTCCTAAAATACTTCTAGCATCCGCATAAAAGTGTTCTGCTCTTCAGTGCAAGTTCCAATCACTCATTTCAAAATAATTCTGGCCTTAACAYGGGACTATTTAGAGCATGGACTCAAACCTCTATCCTTACTCATAACTATCATCTTTCTTTTTCTCTCCTCCTTTTCTATGGAGCGTGGCATTTTCCAGAATGGTATTTATCTCAAGAAAACAAATCTCTTCACAAGTTACTGAGGAGTAAAAAAGCATGTTTAGCATGAAAGCAGCTCTTCAAGAGCTCTTGTAAGGTTAAAAATAAAGAGTAATCACATCTGATAAAACCTGCTTTGAACAAAACGAATGTTTTAGTTATATGCAGTGAGAAGTAATGGTGGATCAACAAAATAATTTAAGCAAACAAAGCCAGTCTAGTACTTCATATCTGACCTGTGCTTTTTTGGGAAAGCTTTACTCTTAATTTCTGTATTTGGCAACCACAATGATATGTCAATTTAAGGAAAGCTCAACAAAATAAGTAATTAAAAATGGGTGTCATCCACAACAGCAGTACCTATATGTTAAAGATTTAACTTATGTCTCAACATAATCATTTCAAAACCTAGACTCATATCAAACTCAACCTTCTTGAATACCAGGGTCATTTGTTTCTTCATACCTTAGCCATAAAAATTCCATGCCAAATTTAAAATACTGTATTGTGTAGCAAACATTTAAGACACAAATTCAGTATATTCAAGTTTTAGATTTCCACAGAAATGAAAAACCTTTCCTAGACAGACAGATAAGCATTTCAAAACTGTAATGAAATCTGATTTCTTAGATAATAAGCTAGAGATTATTAGATTCTACCATTACACACACAGCTCATCTCAATGACGCTCACTGAAGGCTGACTATAACATTACACGCGGGTGCTGTAAGTGCACAGTAGTTGTGTAGTACTTCAACTGTTTTCACAGTCAGTTGATGTACAATCAAACCATTCAGATAGGCACCTGGATACCCCAATATCAACAATCTTGGGTTCTGTTGATTATTTCTGCAATTCTTTTTTTATCAGATACTCAAACCTCACTTAGACAATACCTGCACTTTTCCAGAAAAAAAAAAAATCGGACCCAGTACACTTAAATATATCACTCTTATAGGAAGTGCTATCAATACAGTCTTTGCAACTAGCCCCAAGTGTATATTTAAGGATTTTTTTTAAAAAAGTGTTTTGATGTTGATCTGTATAATTCAGATGTCATACAACAAATTGTCTGATGATAACCAGCATTGTGCTTTATGTGAAACCAGAAACCTCAAAATAATTATAAAGCTTCTAAGACTTATGGGAGATGAAACTAGGGTGGTCCACAAAAAAGAAAGAGAAAAAAAAAAAGAATCCATGATGAAATCCACAATGTTGGAATTTTAACGGGCAAGAGCGGTCCAGACTAGAAGAAAAGCCCAAACCACCAGTAGAAGAATGAAATATGATATGGTCCAAGATGTATCCTTAAAGGTTTGTCTCAACCCTCAGCCATATTGTGAGGATTGATCTTCAGTTCAGTCCAGCCAGCAGAAATTGACTGTGCAATTTTCCATTTCATGTATTTGTACAGACTATGTACACTCTAGAAGGGTCCTTTAGTGCTACACTGTTGTACTTTTTGTCCCAGCAATTTGAGGGCGTGCAAATTCCACAAAGTCATCGATAAGAACTGGCCATGCCCCTAAAAGAAATAAAAGCCCAGATAATAAGAAATCAGGTCAACAAAACATTTTTGCTTAAAGCTTCAGCTCTAAACAAGTTATTTAGTATCCTGTCTTAAGTTTCAAGCAAAAAAATACATAATTTGATGCAACTGCTTGAAATTTACGAGCAGCTCAAAGATTTCTCCTTCACGTAAACCCAGTTACAATGCATCAGGGGTCATATTTTTGACATAAACTTGACCAGAAAATACATGCTAACAAAATTTTAACAGCAAGCTGTCCTGTTGGTGGAACCAGAACTCAGACTTGGTCTCCAGCATTGCAACAGTTCATACAGCACTCAAAAACATTTAAGAAGCTTATGCTCTAAACAGCAGCATAATGTGGCACACTACAACATTTCCAGCTCAAAACATGATTTTTTACRAATGTAATGCTCCTCTGTTGGAATCAGCACACATAGCCACGCTCGAAAACAACAAAATGTACTTCTATAGCCAATGCCATAGAGTACTGGTACTACACGATACTCACTCCTCTATCTTCCTTATCAAAAGGCAGTTATACTGCATACCAATATTTTATGTATTGAGGAAAATGACATCCAAAGAGGTCATATGAAGTTTTAAAATAACATTTGGAATGAAAAGATTTTAAAAAAACATCTTTACTCTTTCTAAACTACACTATTATGGCAGCAGTTCATTTGCTTGATGATAAAGGGATGTCTATAACTATTAAACAAAAGTTTATAACTATTTTATAACTATTAAACAAAGTTGTAAAAGTTCACTTCCCCCAGACTGGAGGAACCAGAAGTTTAGTTTTTTCCACTCGAAGTGATCTGCAGCCAACAACTGAAGGTAATTAGTTGTTCTTGGCTGTAGATGGACCGGAAGAGGAAAGATCAATACAAAACCTTAGAAGAAACACTATTTGTAAAAATAACTTATGTCTAGTGATCCCTGTACACTGCCAGCTTCAATATTATTAAATATGGAATATCTTCCCATAAATCAAAACAATCAAATTAAAAAAAAAATATATTCTCAGCTAAGAAATGTAATAATCCGAGGAGCCCTGTAAAACAAACAAACAAACCGCACAGGCCAGGAACCAATTACTTTGTTGAAGATGCCAAGAACTACACTGATAGAGGATCTGTGTTTTTAATGGACAGATATCRTGGTTTGATTTACAAAGAAGAAGTTAGTATCTTAGTTTAGAAAGCAAAAGAAATGAACAGGGCTTTTGGAGAGTATTAGCATTTCTTTTTTAAACCTGTGGTAATAAATAACARTAACAACATGCATTAAGATAGTCCTTTTAACTCTGGACTTTTCATCATCACCGATATTCTAATTACACCATTATTAGAGGAGCTGTGCCAAAGCAGATACACAATGATAAATATAGCATAAAACAGAGGAAGAAGAAAATGGAAGTGTTTACCTTCTTCATCATAGTTAGACATATCATCTGCTATCATTGTACTAAAGTCTAGAAGAAGGTTCCAGGTGTCCTTAGGTATCGATCTTTTATGATGCTCCTATGTTAACAGGTGGAAAATTTGTATTTAAAAAAACATTTTAAAACCTTTATCAACTCAGTATTATTATCTTGGACATATCCGTATTACCAAAGCATATTTTTCTTGTACACACTACAGACTGTAGTACTGGGGATCCATGTCAAAACTATCTGTCCCATCTATTCAAAGATGTAAACATACTCATCTTTGACATTTTCAAACTACTGCAGTCCAGTTTATATAAAGATTTAAACTTACCAACAAAAATTTGTTCCATAAGTCTAGAAATTTAAATCTTCCATTAAGTACTAAATTCCAGTAGGCAATGGCCATTTCTAAATCTGTAATATTGAAATATATATTACTGTTAGAGATACACATTTCAAATATATCATCTCCACAGGTATCTAACACTACGATGAACTATATACTCAGAACGGTGAAAAGTTAACCTAATGCAAATATACTCTTGGATCCTTTACAAAAAGACAGCCACAGAGAAATAGTCTTACACAAACACTGTGTACGTTTTGATACTACCAGTTGAATATGGAGAATTGAGAACTGCCCATACTAACATTTAACATATCTAAAACCACACGAAGATATTTTATACTCTTTTTGCTATCTAACAATACTCTAGGTACAATTTAGTAAAATACTRATGTCTAAAAATGCTATCAACTTGAAAAGAAAAATTCACAGTATTTGCAGTATGAGTTACTGAAAACATTTCTTTCTTTTTATAAATCACAATTCACATAAAACTAGCTTTTATGATTTTATTTTTAGAGCAGCTTCKTTACAGATTTTAGCTTTGCATGTTTATATCTTCAGATTTCCCTCAAAAAAAAAATTCTTTAATTATCTACTATGTAGCAGATGGTTGGTTATTCTGCCCCTGTCCCCCATTTTCTTCCTTTTTCTTTTATTTATTTCTTTTTTTTT
>NW_028186372.1:580028-594258 GCF_003343005.1 Rhea americana | reverse complement strand
AAAAAAACTCCCTAGCATTTGCCAAAGGCTAAACTGACATGCAGATATTGTTTATCACTGGCATCCAGTAACTTGTTAGTGGATTAAAAATAATAATAAAACCCCCACCATCTACACATACAGTACAAAACCACACAGGTATCTGAGCTCTCTACTTTCCATGATCTCTACTACCAGGAATCAATGAGGACCTTTTTATAGAACATCTTATCAAATCTTGTCTGCAAGACAACTGATCAATTGCACTGTCAAAAATAAAACAAACTTCCTTCTCCAAAAAAATTGCATCTTTAAAAAGCAAGGGAAGTGGGGATCTTTGAGGTGAAATCAATAACAAATAAAACAAAGCCCAAAACGCATTGACAGGTGAGGAAAAAAATAGAAGTTGTTGGGCAGGAAAGTGAGGGGGGCCAGGAAGTTCTGAGCTGGTTGATGTATTTGAAATTATAAGTTTTCCTCTAACAGTGTAACTGCATTATAATGCTTCCTGAGCAAAGTAAAGGATAAAATTCATGGAGGTTTTTCCATCAGCTTCAAGAGTGCAAGATTTCACAAAAAAGGCCCATGTTTGAGGCTCCAAGATTTTTTTTTTTTTTTTAAGTCACAACTGGTCAGTAAAAACACTGTATCTGAAAATGGCAGCTTGTTAAAAACAAAGGCTAGTTACTTCTCTTTAACAGAGGGTTCAGGTACAAAACACAAGCTTTTACTTTCAGCAAAAAATAGTCTTCCTAAAAGTGAATAGAAACAAACTTCAGATTAAGCTGATCAGTTCTTTGAAGAAAGCCTGGAAATCTAAGTTTAATTTACTTGTGAGGCACTAACGGTAGATGTACCAAGCATGCAAAGTCATGCAGAGATATATAAATATCTCTGCATATTTATAGTGCCTCATAAACAAATACTACAAAAAAAAAAATGTGCATTTTAATGTGCCTATACGATTACCATGTTAYTCTTGTGGCTAAGCAAAGGCCTTAAAACAACAAATTGCAGGAAACTGCAACCTCAAACTCTTTCAAGATGGGGCCAGACATATAAAGCACAAAGACATAATATCTTAGGAAGACATTACTTTTTTTTTTTTTTTTTTTTTAAGAAACTTAAAAGTAAGGATAAATTTTAAGATCTTCATAAGAAAAAGCAAGACTGTTTGGGGAAGTCCTCCTTAACTGGTAACACAGAACAAAAAAATGGATCAGATGTGAAAGTTTCAAAACTGACTGTCTCCTTTGACTGCTATGCAAAAAGAGAACAATGTTTGAGATGAGTATCAGTTAAAAGGTATTCTCAAATGATACACAAATATCACAGGAACTTTCAAGACGTACGCAGAAGTATGCAGAGGATATGCATTTCCAGAACTGTGCCTAAACTACTCAATGTTTGCAAGATTAGAGACCAATATATATTAAAAATCAATTTGCAAGTTGCTACAAGCAATTATTTAGACACTCCAAAATTAAATGCCTTCAAGGTTTCCAAAATTACTCTGTCCTATCATAAATTCATGCCTAGAATTGTGTGTTTATTGGCTTTATAAGAAATAAAAGGGAGTAAGCATTCAGATTTTAAACKTAGTTCTACACCACTTCTAGATCCAGACTAAAATCTCACAGTACATATATGCTACAGGGACTTGAGATAATTATACTTTGTCACTGTTAGAACTTAGTCTGCATAAATAAGCTTTAAGATTAATGAAGGGGGAAGGAAAAATTAAAAAAAAAAAAAAGCAAGAGTCAGTTCTCCTGCTAAATCATTTTTACTGAGGTCTATTCCATCTGGGATACTCAATACACTCATTTCTATATAGGCCTAAATAAATCAGGAAAACAATGTAACCCTCTTCTTTATACCTTAGAAATACAGAGAAGAAAATAAGAGGCAAGTATTAACCATAACAGTTCTGTTATGCTTATTCTGAAGCCTTGAGAAAATTGATTAAAACCATTTGAATATATATAACCATGTATCATTATGATTTCACTTTTACCAAATGACAGGAATTTTTGCAAAAAGATTTCATCTTTAAATAGCTTTACACAAGAAGTGCTATATAAATGCTAAATGTTATAACAGTAACCTGAAAGAAACCAATCAGATTGCAAAACTGATTCCACACTACCACCTAACTTCCAGCTTCTCACAATTCAGTTACTGTTCAGATGTTCCTTGGTGTGGCAGCCTACCTCCAAAAAACAAAACAAACAAGCTTTCTGTACAAAGTAAGAAGTAGCCCATTCATTTATTTGTAGGATTCAGATTTGGCTACATGTATATGCATGTGTATTTTTAAAGAAAAGTTTAGCAATGCTCTTCTAGCTTCTTCAAAAGACAACGAAATTCAGAATTCAAACAAAAACAAAAAAGTACAGAAAGATGTTAGAGAATGACTCAGATTCATAACTAAGACATGGAACTTTTGCTTACTTCATTATTTTCCAATATTAATTTTAACCCCCAAATGGGTCCACCTACACAAGGCACAGTAAAAGCAAAGCAGAATGCTTGTGTTTTCACAGCACACAACTGCAAAATTGGTGAGTGGCAAACAGTTCGAGGCATTTCCATCAGTGAGAAAAATAAATTTGCAAGCTGCTAACAAAAAACTCACGGGCTGTTTAGTGTTTTATTTCTTCTCAAAAGCTAAACAGTTGACTTAAGCTAACAGCTTAAATTTTGTTCCCCTATTTTTGCTGTTTTGAATAGACAGATTAATCTATTTCCATTAAAATCRTATTTTTCAAAAATTATTCTTAATCAGCATTCTTGTACTTCACCTATTATGCTAATGAAAAACATGATCAGCCAAAAAAACCAACCAAAGAAACAAACAAAAAAAACCCTCTGAAACAATGTAAAAAACCCCTCTCATTGAACCAATGGAAAAAGGCCACAGGTCAGTAAGTTTTACCTTATAAAGGAAGCAACAACAAAAGTCATCCAGCCCAAGATACAGAAATTTGTGCTATTTCAATTCTACTTTGCAAAGATATTTACGTGCATTTCTGGCCTTGCAAGAGACTTTGCACACTTTTTTTTTTTAAAAAAAAAAACACATTAAAAAAAAAATTAACCAGTTTTTACAGCTTAAATTCATCCTAAAAGTTAAAATTCCAATAATCTGTACATTGCTGCAAATTTTATGTGGTATAATTACACGTTTAATGTGCGATCACAATCTATTGTCTTAGAATTGTGCATGCTCTTAATGATAGAATAAAAATTCTCCCACATAAATTTGTGCAGTCTACTCTAACGATACAGACATTTCAATCAATTCGCAAATCTGACACTGATATCTGACTTTGACATCTATCTTTCACAACAGTGAGACATGTTTTATCCCAAGTGTGGTTATCTGAGTTTCAGACTTATTGAATCATAATATTTTCACTTACCGCTTTAAGCAGCCATTTACCATTCCAATGCATAAATGTTTACAAGTAAGAATACATACCTAAACCTTTCTGTCCCGGATTCTTTGCAAAGTTGAAAGTAAACTGATAAAAATCCTTAAATCTTCCTGGTTCTTTTAATTCTTGCTCCATCTTAGGAATCTGGGCCTTTAGTTTTTCTATACTGTCACATCTGCATTTTAAACAGCAAGTTTATTTTTGTATTAGTCATTGTGCCATAACATATAAGATACAACTTTTAAAATCTCTTATAAACTTTTTGTTGTCAGTACAGCAGGATTATTAAAGTAAAATTCAAGAAGTCCCTAACTAACCTGCATTTATACAACAACTTCATTTCTTTGTTATTTCTTCACATTTTCATTTGCACATGCTAACTCATAGACCAGATTCTATAATGTACAGTATTTTCCGAAAAATCAGAGAAAGCCAACATGCATTCCCATACAGCAAAGAAAACCCAGCTATGCTAGACTGTGGACCAACATCCTTGCTTCACCTACTTGAATAGCTCTACAGCAGCCAATTAAAATGCTCATGCTGCAAGTAGCACTCAAACCCACATCTCCTTTTTGGATCCCTAAGCATCTAGCACATAGAAAGCAGGTGCATTTTTATAGATGTAGACAAGCAATTACAGATTCTGAAAAGTCTCTAAAGTTTGAAAAGACTCTCAAAACATTCTGAAAGGACAATGTAATTCTAAAATCCCTCAAAGAGCATTGTTTCACTGTACGTTCCTATTGCTGATACTAGATTACACTGTCAGTGTCTAGCACCTATGGCACACTTACCCTAGCTCAGTCATTCCATCCATGAATTCCAGCTTTGAAAACTCACACTGTGTTGCAGCTCTGAATTTCCATGCAATGATGAGTACAGTAATGCTGGCTGGATCAAGTGCTAGGTCATCACAGAACTGCTGTATACCATCTATACCAATTTTATTTTCGTCTTGAGGATCTTTGAGATATAAAAGTAATTATCAAGCAAAACTCCTCAGATCTTTGAAAAAACTAACATTTCTTCAACAAGAGTTTAAGGGAGAGCATGTTTTCAAGAAGTTATTTCTGGGATAAGCCCACAAAGTGAGTATTTTAAAAACAAAGTTTAATTAGTATTTTCAGTAGTTTAACACTTGAGCAAATTACTGCAATAAAACCTCCTATATAATGAAGTTTTTATGCTATGTTCATTCACAGATAAAAGCATCACAAATATTTGTTTGTGCATGATACTCTGACTCATTCTAGTCAGAGAACAGTGGTCCTTTCCCACCAGCATACTTAATTCTTGACATCTTAGATAAGATTGCTGATATAGGTACCACTACAAATGACACTACAATATTGACAGGTCCATTACAAGCTGCACTAAGACAACTAAGCAAATCTCCCCATAAACTACTATACTGACATTAATTTTATGCATTTTCTGGCATCACCAGCATGCATGAGATTGGACAGGGTAACCTCCAAGAGGAAAGTTACATTGCCTGATTACCAATTCCAAGCCAGCCAGTCAGTCCTCTTTCCACGAAGGAGTCAACATCTGCTCTGGAAGTGAGATGCTCACATTTCAAGTGCACTAACAAAGATATACTAACGCAAGCCAACAAAGACTTCAGGAAAATGGTATTTGGATTATGCGCACACATGAAAACCAACACAGAACACAGCACTCATTTTTAGATTTTTTAAAGTGCTAAAACACTGAATTCGTTTTACTGTATTGAATCCACCTTAATGTTCATGGTAGAATAAAATCAGTTGAGCACTGCTGATAAAATAGATAAAAGACTTTGTTCTGTTTGTAATCATGATAAAAAATAAGGTAGAGTCCATCACTGGTATGTGACTTAACTCTATAAGGGACTGAGTCCTGAGTAATATGCCTCCCCCAGAAAAATCACCAACAGTCCACATTAATCACTAGTCATTGTACACAAAACTCCAGTTCCAGACCTTGATCTYGTACACGGGTACAAGACTTAACTGTAACTTAAGTTTACATAAAGCAACTGCATGTAATCCTTGCAAAAATCAAGGCCTTAAATATATTTTGACTTGTATTATTAGGTATGGAAAAACCAAGCCGAAAAAGTCTGTTAATATTTCCAAGTACAAGAATAGAGCCACAATGAAAGATTTTAATTAAGAATATACACAAGTAGGAAATAAGGCTTAAAATCCACAGTACTCACCTTTGTATCTGTTATATAGCTGTTCTAACTTCTTTCTGTCCAACGATCCTTTCACACTCTCTCGTATATAAAGTTCAGGATTTTGGAAGAAGTTGTCTGTTGCAACATCTAACTTCCAGTCATTCTGAGATAGACAACTTACTGCTGTCTTTTCACTAGATTGTGTGAAGACCATGAACTGACGTACTTTATCCTTCTGTGACGATTTCAACTTGTTCTAGCAAAAAGGAACAACACTGAACTAGAAATGTTTTACTACAAAAGAARAGAGAGCCTCATACAACTACTATAATTTTCCCCAGTAGTTACACTTTTTTCCTAATAACAGACATTCAAACCAACACTTCCATTCTCTTACTTTACAAAGTCAGCTAAATCAGAAGATACAAGTTTCATTTATTTTTATTATTTATTTTATTTAATTAGGCATGCAAATAAATGATTATGCATCCAGATACAGTCAGACTGAAGAACCTGTTGGATAGGTAAAAAGGATATATTCATACTGCTGTGCATACAATAGTACTATGTACACCAAAACCTGTTTTTGACAGTACACACACTACTCTGGAAATATATTTCAAACTTGCCTTCAGGCTAAGTRCTTTACGTTGTAACAAAACTGAGTTAAATCATCACAGAAGTCAAATATGCAATAGAAATACCCATTTTTATCTTCAGTCATGGAAGTTAAAAAAAAGGATATTCCTATCACATATTTGGAGATGTAACTGAATACCACAGCAAATTCACATACAGTTGTCTAGGGCACCTTGCTATTTAAACTAATTCCCCCTCACCCAATGCCTCTAGAATCCTCATAAAGAAGAAATTTTAGTGGCATGCCTGCAAAAAGAGGGGCTATCAAGATGCCTAACTAAAGTTTGTGTATACCAAAATATTTGATAGATTAATTGCTTCCACATAAGCAGCAAATACCAAAGCAAATGGAAAAAATCATCACACCGAAGGGGCTGAGGCAATCTAACAGCTTGCCTCTTTCAGTCCCAGCTCACTGAACTCAGAAACTTATTCCCTCTACTCCAAAAGCATGGAGAAAGAGGTGCAAGACCACATGCCAGGAAAAGGATCAGCCCTCTTGACAGCAGCAAGGCATTAGGCCAGCTCGGCCATCTCAGGGAAGCACACATCAAAACATCTTCGGCGACTGATTTAGAGATTCTCATTCTGAAGGTGCTCAACTCCACCTAAATAATTTACAAAACATTCCTGCAAGGCAACATTTCCACCATTTCACAGGTGCAGGATCCGAAGCTCAAAAAAAGGTATGTAATTTTGCTAAAATGTGGAGGGGGCAGAGGGAAGGAAGAAAGAGAGGAATTAAAGGTGAGAACTATCGAATTTTTGGCCTGATGCTCAGACCCAGAGACACTTACCTCTCTTCAAGTGCAAAATGTAATCAAGAACTTGCTGCCAGTAAGTTACCAGTATAAAGTAATTCCCAAGGATATTTTTGATGAGGGGAAGCATGCTCAGTATTTCAGAGACATTAGTTACATGAAACTTTAACTGCTAATTCAGAGTAAGCAGTCTTACAGCACCTGCACTAAATTCAAATCCAGTTCTAAGGTTCATTCCAGTACATTCAAAGCAAAAAGACTCCAAATGTTACAGCTTACTAAAGTTCTGACTAAGTCAGGACTGCATTTCACATATGGCACAAATRTTTCTTTTGCAATGTATCCTGCATTCTAGCTAAATTTGTGTATTGTGATCATCACTGCAATTTCCAAGTGCACGGCTCTTTCTCAGGGGGGCAGAGAAAAAAAAAGATCTCTAAAAACTATAAACTATTCTTAGTCAAAGAATGAATAGCTCAGAAAAACCATGGACTGAAAGCTCTCATTCCAAAGGATACTTAGTGTCCAATCACATCATCATTAGAAAAAAGAATCAACACTGCACAACACTAATCTGCCCTAGAAGTCAAAAGCAGTTTTCTGCTGCTTAATGACGGTGATGTGAACACTGTTATTCATAAGAGTAGTTAAGTTACCAGCTTCAGAGCTGCACATTTTATAAATAAAAGAGAGTAAATCTGACTTAAACTGATGCTCACATAATACACTAAACAGCCTAGTACCCTTTACTTTAGGATCTTTTCAGGGAGGGGAAAAAAATCTGCAAAACTCTGCTGAAACTAAAATTTTAGCACACACACTGCAGGTTTAAATACAGTGATACTAATTAGAATATACTAAAGTTTCAGTGTGTTGCTTCTTTATTTTAGTCTCTTGAATATTTTTCTCATAACAGACCTTTTGCTAGACAAGTTTCTAAAACTCAGATTTTTCAGGAACAGTTCCCAGTAAAGGTCAAGCCATCTGAGGTCCTGCAAAGGCTCACTGTGGAAAATTGGCACATATCTTCTTGGAGATACTGAGCATCCACGGTTACTGAAATTAGATTTGTGCGAGCTTTGCATTTCACAGAAGACATTCAGCACCTTACAATACTGACCTCAAACTCTCACAAAAGTTAAACTTCACTTATGCTGAAAAACACGTGAAATTAATTCAAGAAATTAATAATGAATTTAGTTGCAGTTTTTACAAACATACAATAAACATTTATATATATATAAAAACACAAGCCACTGAACGAAATCCTAGAAACCAAGATGAAAAAAATCCAAGGCTTATTCTGTCTCAATTACTAGCTTCCTCAAACCAAATCCATGCAACCAGACYGCTGCATCACCATAGATTCAACTGTACTATAAGACAAGAGTCATGCTTACAACATGAGCTTTTTTGGACAAGGCCAACTGTTTYAATCATTAGCTTCCTTAGCTCCATTTTTTAAAAACGTACATAAGTATGCATAGTGCTTTTTATAGTGAGTATTCTTTAAATCCTCAAGAAAGAGGCTTTGTTTTGCCCTATGTAACCTACTCCGGCAAAAATAAACTCTAAAAGCTTATGACACAAAACAAAAAGAAGCCAAGGAACAGGCTTACAAGGGCTTCATCCCTTGGATGCTGAAAACCACAAAAGGTAGTGGGTTTTGCCATCTAAGGTGAGTATGCATGTCATTATATCCAAAAAAATTGCAGCTTAAATCACTTTTATCATAAAAACTTAAATGCCACGTAGGTACATGAGATATTCCTATCCTTGGGGTTCCCTAAATGATAACAACAGAATAAAACCTTTTTTTAAAAAAAAAAAAAAAGTGCATGGAATCTGGCAAGAGCCAAGCAGCTAATAGTACACAATTAGTATAGCATCCTGTAATAAACTATGGCGCAATAAATCACTCTGCTCAGCCATAATCTCTCTCTGGACTACTTTTTTTTTTTTTTTTTTTTTTTTTTTTTTTTTTTTAACTGGTCAAATACGATTTAATTTTTAATGAAGTCCAAAGCCCTTTATATTTGATGAGCCTTTCCTCAGAAGCTTGTCAATGAGGACAAGACACTAAGTAACTGGACAACTCTTGGTCGGCCTACTACGGGACAGCAAGAGACAAAATTACTGCTGAGTTTTTATTATCTTGTTACAGCTCTTATTTCATCACTTGAAAAAGTCACACTTCAACCAGGAACAGGCTCCAAGTCTTCTGCACTTTTAAGAGCTATTTCTAGAAGCTGAGCTCTAACAGTCTATTATTGTTTTAAACGCGCCACACAGAAGCTACAGCACCCTATAACCTTTAATCCTGTATTCATCAGGCAACAAGTATCTTATGCTGCAATTGTACGTGCTGTAATGTGGTACAATCCATTTAAAATCTTTCTACTAGCATTAAAGTTGAGATAAGATAAAATTCTATCCAACAGATCTCATTTGCTAGATATACAGATAAAAATCAACAGAAAATAAATGAAACTTTCTGATTAGTCTTATCCTTACGGTAAGAGGAAAGTAAAAGCCCACACCTTCCAGCCTTTGATCAAGTTTGTGGGGTATTCAAGCTACCTTTTGTAATAAGGACATCATAAGAGACAGAACGTGACCTTGCTTTAAAAGTAGGCTCAGAGCAACCTCCCTAAACGACAAGTCGCATTATGTAGATTCACAGGACTACAATAATTACATCTTGCCAATGAAATTCTGATCCTAGAATATCRGCTTTAAAATGAAAATCTACCTCCCCCCAAGTCTGATAATTCTAATTCAATAACCTGTCTTTGACAGTGACCAATACCAAATACTTCAGCAAAAGGTACAGTTTTTTCCCCCTCCTTCCTGGCCTCAGACTGAAACTTCCTCAGTCTCTAGGAAATAAAAACTGCTAGAACTGATCTGCAAACTTTGGCTATATAGTTGGTTTTCCTTGTAATCTTTTACACTCAATTTTTAGTCACTTCAAAGACTAGCTTTATACACTGGCCACCATCACCTGCTGCAGAGCTAACAGCTGTCCGGTTAAAGATGAGGGCCCCACTCTAGTGGATAATGTTCGTGGGAAACAGCAACGTCCTTCGTCCCATACCGCCTGGACTGGAGGGCCCAGGATTCCTACCAACGTACCGTTTTTGGACCTTGCTCAAGTGTTATACGTGACTGCCAGCTAGACAAGCAGCACGTGATCAGCTTGAAGAATCCCTGCCCAGAATTCCTTCTGCCCCCCGCAAAAGGCATTCACACAGCTACTTCTCCATCATGAAGCCGACTTTTCACCTGCCCCTTTCCAGCCACTGCTTACAGGTGATCCAGCTCTCCTTAGTCTCCCCACAAGCAAAAGGAATTTGAATGACTGAAGCCTGAACAACAGTGACATCTGTGCTTTTGTTTCAGAAAAGCCTGTTAAGTTCTCACACATGTGACAGGTAAAAGCCTTTTCTAAAATAGTATCTACCTCCACAAAGTCCAGGCTTTTATAATAACTGCATTTAAACCTTCGCAAGAGATCTGGCTACAGGAAGCATCCCTGTGCCAGCAAAAGATCCAGTAACATGAGTTCTAATACAGAGAAACTAATCCAGCCTGAAGACAGTCGACTGTGTTTGTGCATGTAATAACCTTACAGATATGACTATCTGTCACATCTTTACACACATACGCACAAACGATCACAAGAATATTCCTTCCTTCCAGTGTCTAAACAACACCATGTTGGAATACATCYGTCAAGTGGACATACAAGGCACCTGCAAATAATCAAAGTTTACTGCTTGCATTCAACAAACACATGGCTGAGGTTTAAAAGGCAAAATCAGAAATATTTCTTCTTTGAAAAGAAAATAAGAATTAATCATGACTTATTTCTGTCAAGTCTATGAATACACCAATTTACATTTTAATTCACCAATTGCCATGGCATGTCTGCATACTACACAAACAAAGATAACATCCAAGTTAAATACAAAATAATTAAAGTAAATACAATATAAACAAGCATGTCCTTCCACTAAATTTTATTTTCTACAGTTTTCTGAAAAGAGGACAYGCAAAGGAAAATGGTGAAGACAGTCTGAAGAAGAAGCTTAAAATGAAGTAAAACTCAATTGTTTGCAGTGGATCAGAACACAATTTAAACATTGACAAGACCTATTGATACATAACATCCAAAGAAAGAGCATGAGCAACACAAAGTTGCTTTTTACATCCTCTAAAATTCTTTTAACAGATAAAATCATTTCAATACTTGCATATGGGTAGTAAATCTTTCTTGGAAAATGGTAACATAGCTACCCAGAAGAATGAAGTAGCTCTAATAGTGCTTTAAGACAACTCATGTTAACCTAACAGGTGGAGGAAATATSAAAAGCAGAGCTTTTTCAATTTTACCTCCCTTCACCTAAAAAGGGAGTAGGGAAAGTACAAAACAAAGCTGTCAGTTTTTTAGCATTCTTAATTCTGGTCCAGGCGGAAGCTCTATTCAGCCATTAGAAGCTGCTTTCATAGTATATATTTGCATTGGCACCATAAAACATCGCTAAAATATCAAAAGCTACATAATAAATCTCACACCTTGTTCTCAGAGTATTTCATATTCCTGCATAATTTTTCCATGGCTCTAGTTAAAAGTGATTTTATAGTACAAGTTCAAAGGGCTCTCTAGTAAGCTGCGAGAGGAAACAAGATCATGCACCATCTTGTCCAATACTCGACTACCCAGTCCTAAGTACTGTGCCAAGAATCTGCAAGTTTTACTAGAGGAAAACCAAAACCAAACATTTAGTATCAACACACTACTACAGACATGAACAGGCACCATATGAAGCTGCCYAGCAGAACTGCTTGTTGAGTTAAACACCACTTAATATTGTCATAAACTAGAATAACATTACAGGAGACTGTGTCCATTATTTAAAAATATAGTACTAGGAGATTTTCAGCTTTCTGTCATGTGAATTTTATTATACAAAACTATGTATTTATCAACACAGAAATATTCTTCAGAGAACACAAAGTGGACTATGTAATAGATAATGTAAACAAAACTTAAGGTTAGCATTTGGCTCTGGATAAATATACAAATATGTTTGTCTTGATTATCAAACATGGTCCTAAATCAATTAAACCATTCAGAATAGTAAAGCTAGCAGCTCTGCTCCTCAGGGAGGATGGCTTAGAGCGTAACCGGTCAGCTCGCTGCCAGCAGCTCCAGCCTGATTTGCAGGTATGTCACTTGTCCTCAGGGTCAGTGTGGCGGAGCAGCAGCACACCAACAGATAATGGTGAAGGGAGACCTCTTCTACAGGGGTTGTTCAGCTCAAATGTGAACACAGGCCTCGGAGAGGGGCTGTTACCGTGAGCCACGGATTGCAGCCAGGGTGGTGTACCGAGAGCTTTTGAAGTTAACTAAATGGCCAGAGAGAGCAGTCAGCCAAACAGGCTGCTGAGATGGCCTCCTTTCCACGTATCGGACAAAGACAAGTCACAGCCGGGAAACCTCTGTCCCAAAGGCAGTGGCTGTACAAACACCAGCAAGGCTGAGTTAGAGCCAGCAGAGCTTTGACCGGTAGTGCTGCACGGGCAAGTACTGGCCAGGCCTCAGCTGCAGGAACCAGCTGCAGCCACTGGAAGGTCCAGTCAGCATGGCAGAGCAGAAGGGCAGAAAAATGGGATATCAAACCTTGCATTTCCACATGAAGATCTCCAGATCTCTGCAACCAAATCTCCCCACCCTTCCCCCAAAAYAGATGGAAGTTTTTGACATATTGCAAGTATAGGTACAGAACACTATACCTGGGGACTAAACCCTGTATTTATAATTTATAAAAGCTGCAGCCTGTCATTTAGTCTCACTTCAATGTCTATGCCATCCTTTCAGCTGGGTGTTGGAGTCCACAAGCAAAAATTGGAAATTACCAGTTTGCACAGTGCAGAATGACTATGCTTGGGGCCATGACTAGAGTATTCAGATTCTCCCTCGAATCTGATAAATAACAATCTATTAGTATTGTTTCACAGAATATACCTTCTAGTTCTTCTCTCAAGTACTATCAAGAAGACTAAGCAGACAGGCTTCTGCTATTTGCCACAAAAAGCTATTCTTCAGCACGATACGCCTCACTATTTCTACTATATTGCAATTTATTAAAGGATTGTTCAGTTCARATTTCTAAATATAGCGCTAACCAAAAATATATGGCTACACATGAACTCTGTATTTATTTTGCATACCTGCACTCGGTATACTGTGAGACAGCTCTAAGTGATTTTTCAGGAAAAAATGTCTTCATGAACATTACTAGGTAAGTGTTATTTGAGACAACTCCAGAAAGCGCAGAGATACAAAATACCTACACAGCCTGAACTTAATCCAGACTTCAGTTCTAGATTAAGTCAAAATGAAAATCTACACCGAACTATTACATTCAAAATTGAATCGGTAATAGCAGTGACAAGTTTATTAGAGGTCTAAACACCACACTACTAATTTAAAACCGGGCTAATCAAATTTTTACGCCAAAATAACTCCACCAGTTAGAGATGCTACTTCAATTTTTTTATATATACTATCCCACTTACCAGCATACCTTTAACTGTAGGTTTAAGACAGCTTTGTACCAACGTTATGTACACCAGTATATCTTAGATTTTCTCCTACACTCTTGCTAAGGCAATGCACTGCTGTGGGAAAGTTGTTTTACTTTAAGCGTAGAGACGTAGTTAAAGCTGTACAGTTTGGGGTAGGCCTATAGGAACGACGATAAACATGCTGACTTGGGTGCACAGGACACCGTGCCCATACKACACTGTGCGCAAGAGACCAAGACAGGTCTCCTTTCTTTAAAGCTAAAATATTTTTCTTCTTTTGCAAAGAAGAAGAAGTTTTATTCCAACCACTCTGCTTTTCTACTAGCATAGGGCAAAGAGGGAAAGACAGCAGACCTGCAAGCCCAGAGAGCAAATCCTCAGCTGTTAGGATAACGTTTTTAAGGAGAAAACACGAGCGAGACCAGCCCTCCTTTACGACACTCGCACGAACAGGACCTTACCGAGAGCACAAAGCCCACAAACCCTCCAAGCGCATTCCAGCTCCAGAAGGACCAAACCGCCCCGCTTTCCCGGGGCTGGCGGAGCCCAGCGCCGCCGCCGCCGCCAGCAGCGCTCAGGAAACCGCCCCAGCTCCGCACGGGGCTCCGAGCAGTCCCCGAGCCGCCGCTGCCCCGCGCCCGGCCCGCCGG
>NW_028186372.1:550440-579477 GCF_003343005.1 Rhea americana | reverse complement strand
CTGCCGCACAGGCCGCAGCTTGGGAGGGGGGAGACGCGAAACGCGGCCTCTTCCCACGCGGGGGCGGCCGCAGTCGTGCGGGGCCGGAGCTGGCGCAGGAAGCGCGGAGGTACGTGGGGGTGCGGCGGCGGCGGCCCGGCCGCGGAGCGGGAGCCCGGCCGCGGGGCTCGGCGGACGGACGGGCCGAAAGCCGCTGCTCCGAGGCCGCGGGGGCCTGGAGCGGGTGGGACCSCGGGGCGCTTTCGTACGGGACCGGCCCCGCGCTGGTAAGGTCTCGCTGCCGGAGGTTGCGCTCGCCGTCGCGGGGCTGCTGCTTGCAGCCCTGTAGCACAGACGCAGCAGCAAAAGAGGCTGTTGAAGTGGGAACGATGAGGGGACGGTCGGGGTTAAGCTGCAGTTTAGTCAAGTATCCCGGATAGGTTTTCCCAGGAAAGCCCGCTATATCTACTGCAGGYGCCTGGCAGCTGAGGTGGTGTGGGGAAGGGGAGCATTTGCTGCTAAAGCTTGCGGTGTTGGGAAATCTGGATGCGAACGATCCGGGATCAGATTCTTGTTCTTGCGTCTCCTGCTGAGCTGGCAGCTATTAACGTAAACTTACACATACATKCTGTGTGATTGGTGCGGCTGCTCGTATCACACAGGAATCAAAACTTGAGAAAGTCATTCTTAATGCTTCGTGGTGGAAGTCCAGGAGTGTTTATATCTGTGCTTATACAAAAGGGTCTGAATCTTTTCTCTCTCATTTCACTGAAAATCAGAGTTGACCTTAAGCGGAGCATGGAGAGGTAAAGCAGTATTCGGAGAGGAGAATCAGGCCCGTCCCATGGAAGCGTCCGGTTGCGCTGGTGTTCTGAAACACCGTCAGTGGCTGTCTTGATATTAGGTGTACGGAGCTAAGCGTGAATTCAGCTATCCCGTGAGACACTAGTTGCCTGGATACCTTGAATCCTTTCGAGAAGCTTGTTTTTAAAATCGAGGATGACTGGTAAGTGGCCAGTGTAAACAGCCGTGAACGTGACGCATCAGCCCAGTCCGTGTACACTGTTCCAGGGGAGACAAAGCCAACCTGAAAATTTATTTCATCAAGTTAGGTAATAGCCATCGCTACAACATGCTGCAACAGCCCTCCTGCAGTCTGAAGACATAAATTAGACATTTTCGAGAGTTACTGCAGCATGTAACAATAATCTGAGAGATGAGCTGTGATTGTCATGGGACAGAGACAGGGTTTGTAGGTGGCTTGTTGTTTTTTCCTTAACATCTGTGATCCTTGCTGGCTTCTGTTTTCTGTATTGAAGGCTTTTCTTGGGAGGTCAGGGTGAGGAGGCACACTGGCTTTGCATTTAATTTTACCTATTAACAAGTTGTACATAAGATTCTTGTAACTGAAAAGTACTTTGAAAAAATATCCTCTTTCCATTTTTGTTCACTGAATGAAGCCCCAAACATAAATTTGTTTTAACTGTTTCTTGCTTTAGTCCTAATTAAAAGGCTACTAAAATCAATATGGCCCTTGCTTTGTTTTCAAAGCTAACTTCATATATTTACAGAATGTTGTCTAAATCAGGTGTATTACATGTCATACTCTTGTCCAGCTTCCTCCAGTATAACACACTGTCTCAGACCAGCAATAAACAGCTCTTCTATTTGTAAACATGATGCATACGTTCAGCGATACAGACTAAGTAGACATTATTGATTGTGCAATTTCTATGCAGTATAATCACAGCACAGTAGCATGCATGATGACTTGTCTAATTTATGGTAAGGCTGACACATTTGTTCTGTATTACCATGTGACCCAGTGTTGTTTTGTCATCTCATGTGAACCCCAAAGAAGAACCAGTCAGTGATTTTTAAATCCAGCTGTGCACGGATAGTGGCAAATGCTTACATCTAGGTATAGCACTGATTTGAAAAATGCAGTTTTCTTCACATTGACTAACTTGAGCTCTTTTCTTGAACAGAGAAGCAAGTCAGTATAGAATCTATTTAGAATARACTCCTTGCTAAGAACTTCCACTTAGAGCAGTTTCTGAAGAGGCACAGAGCTTCATGATGGACAATAATCTGGAACAATTTAGCCGAAGAACATCTTCCTAACCCCCACATCTTTCCACCAGCTACTTTACACCCTAGAAAGTGAAATGATTGATTCATTTATACTGGAGGAACAGCCATACAGTGATTATGAGTATTTCCCCTCCCCTGTAAACACTGATTGTGTTTGACTAAGAGAACCTCATCCTATGAACCATCTTGCAGAAAATCTAGTGCCAGTTTAAAGGCCTGGCTTGGAATGACCATATTAGCCTCTGCAATTATTTTTCTTTAAAAAAAAATTATGAAGCACAGAGGAAGTAAACAGTCTGACTCATCTTGTAGGTGTCTAAGCAATTTAACCTGGAAACTGGCATATAGCCAATATCTTAAGATTGTTGTGACAAGGTCACAGGGAAGGGTGTTCACCTTCTATTAAAACTCCTTCACTCTTCCTGCATTAAGTAAGGAGTTACCAAGTTATACCCAGACTAGGGCACAGTAAAGAAGCTCAATTCTATACAACAGTATCACTAAGAGGCAGCAGGACAAGTTTATGTGGCAAAGACAGAAAAGTCCAGTCAGTGAGCCTAAAATCTAAGAGTTTGAAAATTTCCCATGCATCTAACTCTGCACCCTGGCAGGCCTAAATAAACTGAGACTTTCTGGAGCACTGAAAAGGCAACAGTCTTGTATTTTTTAGAACTCAGTAGTTATACTAAAATGAGCTACATATTTTAAAATCAAGGCATTTAAAGTACCTAAAATAATATAAATTAGGAAATGAAAAAGCAGTAAGGTTTGAGATAGCTAACTGATTTTTAAGAGATCTGGAAATGTTCTTAGTTCRGAACTTTTGTAAACAAGGTACGATCTTTGTAAATAAAGAATGTTCTGAAATCTCCCAAGCTATAATCCAAACACTGCCTTCATAGCTATGATTTTATGATTTATTAGAATTTATAACTGAACTGTAAATAAGCCGTAAGAACTGTATATAATACCAAGAATTATGTGTGACTTCAAGAACTGAATGAACTGAAACATGACTTATTTTTTTTTTTTATCAAGTTGAACAATTAAAAGACTGCAAATGTGAGAATCCCTGTGATAGGATGAACAGTAACAAGTCATTCTAATCTAGGGCACATATTTTGCTCTTTATAAAAGAAACAGAAATTTAAGTTTATTCTCCCATAAGTATATATACAAGAGACTTAAGTCTTTCCCCCTAAGGCTAAGCATTCAGTCTTGCAGGAGTAACACAGACATATAAAGCAAGAGTACTAAGATGACTTTTATCTCTTGTCATACATATCATACACATTTAGTCTTTTCCACTCCTCACACTGTCATAACAGCAAACTCTTTTTTTGGGGGGGGGGAGGGGGGAACACATGTCTATACAACAACCCAACCAGTATTAATTTTCTAGTGTCTTGATGGCAAATAGTAACGTGACTACTGTGACTATCAACAAACTAGTGCAAACTTCAAGGAAAGCATGCATTAGCCACATCTGCATATAAAAGTTTTATTTTTAACATTTCTTCTATTTCATACTRTATCACATCTTAAACTGAAAGCTCTTTAGAACAGAAATTGTATCTTACGTTTCTCTGATGCTTAGCACAGGAAGACACTGATCATGCTTGGTGTCTTTGGCTGCAACTATCATACTAGTATTTATCACCATTTCAGTGAGTGCAGGTGCATGCTGATGAGCAAGGAAAACAATAAAGCCCAGAATAAGTGGTCTCTCCCCTTTTCAAAGCTCTCAGCAGTAGTCTTTTCTCCCGACCCTCTTTAGCGCTTTGCTTGCTYTAGTATACAGCATCTCCTGCTTTCCTTACTTTCCAAGTGAGCAGGTTGGCTGTCATTCACAGAGCGACCAATTATCATCTCAGGAGCAACTTTTTGGCACTAGCACTGTTTATCTGGAGAATAGATTAAAGCTAMGAAACAACTATCATTATCATTTCAAAAACCCAGTAGGACATTAGACATACAAATGTGTTTTACTTACTAGTTACTGCAACACTAAAAAATATGGGGTTTTCAACCAGAACACAATGATTACTTTAAAGTAGATTCATCATATAGTCAACAGTTTTCAACCTAACATCAAATGTCTCATAAAAGATGCTGCACTGCTTTAAGAAGCCATTTTCTTTTATTTTATTAAATAGTCAGTCCACATAAGAATAAATGCAAAGGTTTGCATTATTAAATTCTACAATATTGATTTTTTTCTTTTAAATAGAAGTGACACTCACCACAACTAAACTCAACATTCAGCTTCCTCCACATTCTCCAGGACAGCACTCAGTACTACATACTACTTTCCAAATGAAATTCTTACGCAGAAGGCTATGCCCCAGTATTATAAACATATTAAGTGACGTTTGGCTGTGAATCATCCATGTGTACAAATCTACAATTTTGAACATGGTTATCCAACAATTTAGATATCTGTTGAAAATACATGATGTTTGGTAGAAAGCTATATATTTAGACCATAATCCATTGCTATTGAGTGTTCCAGTAAACACATTATACAGAGYATTGTTGAGCCTTCTACAGACAGAACGGATAGAACAGTCAAATAATTCCTGAGGTAGGAAGAGAAAAATATTCAATAGAAATTAATATAGCTCTGATACGTGCCCTGATTAATATGTCTTTTAAAATAGGTATGCATTGCTTTAATAAAAAGACTTTGCTCAGATCATTCTTCTTGTTTTCCCCATCACTTCCTGAATTTTAAAAGTCTCTGCCAAAACACTTGAGTATTCATTTTTTAATCACTTTGAAGACAAGATTTAGGATTTTCTGGTAACCAGGTAGTTATGACCATTCAGATAAAGGAGTCAATCTGCCTTAGAATTGCTCTTGTTTATTTTTATAATTCATTGGCCTAGATTTTTATTGTATAAAATGTAGAATAATACAGCCTTACAAGTAATAACAACATCTACATCTGAAATTACAATTTTACCAGGAAACCTGGAAAAATTATTTATAAAATTTTGTATCCACAAATTTTCCAGTGCTTTGAGTACCATTTTCCTCATTACGTAGAAGGAAACAAAGGCAAATATCCATTAACTGACTTGCCTGAAGGCATGGTGAGTCAGTGGCTGAAATGAGAATACCATCCTGCTCTCCTGCTTTCCACTCCTTATGTCCTAATCACTAATTCAGCATGAATTCAGGCTCCGTGCCATAGAATGGTAATTTACACCAGGTTATGTGTGCACACGCGTGTGTGTGCATGTGCGTGTGTGTGTGCTGTAACTTGGCAGGGCAACATTCACATTGCCAGCATGTTACATGCTTGCTATAAAAAACTGACCAGTAAGCTTACCGACAGCATTACTCTCTGATGCTGTCTCATGGAAGCCATAGTTTAATGCCCTCATTCTTACCTAGAGGCCAACATCTGTGGCTAAACTACATATCCCATGATCCAGTCCCCTCTCTCCTCTCGCAGTGTCAGACAGTATCAGTATAGTCAGAATCAGTTCAAATTCATTGTGTCTATAGAATATGAGAGTCTTGTATCAGAACCTCAGCATTATTCACAAAGGTATATTGATAACTATAACTGGCAGAGATTGTCCTTTTAGCTCAAGTACTGGAATACTACATTTTAACCACTTACCCATTGTTTTCYTCCTCACACTACTACTGGCTGTTCTGCATTCAACATTTTAGTTACGCCTCTTTTCGAACACATTTATATCACAGGGAAATGTTTCACATTTCACATTTGTAATGGACAGAAATTTTCTGACTATTTTGTGAATTAAAATTCTAGATTACAAGAACCACCTATCTTTTTAACGATTAWTTCTTTGTGCATCTCTAACAGTTCAATCAAATTGCACTGCAGCACATTTCAAACAGTCAAATTCTGATAGTGACTGCTGCAAGAGATTTGCTAAGGGCTTAAATTCTGAAATAATCAAAACTACTACATGAAAACTCAAAAATTCTCAAGGGAAACAGAAAAAAATAACAGCCAATTTTCAGAAGCAAGAGAAAACTTCTAAAACTGACAAAATGATTTATCTCCCTTCACTCCCAATTCAGACATTTTGTCAGCTTCCAACGAACATGCTCTTTCAAAGCAGTGCAGATTTAGTGGACAGAGAACCTCCTGCTATATGGTGCAGTGTTCTGCTACAGATTCAGTGTATATATGGTGGTAGATTTGAGAAGACAATAACACCAAGTAGAAAAAATAAATTTTAAATGCCAAACTGCTGTGTCTCTTCAGGACTGACTTCATATTTTGGATGCAGATCCAAAATCTTTAGATAAAGCAGGCCATTAAACTTCCTGAGGTGAAATCGGCTATGACTGGCTAGGTTAGTGCTTCCTAATTGTGATCTGCAGATCATGGTCTGCAAGATATCAGAAGATGATATGCACAACAGCTGCTTAAACTCTCTCATACATAAACATTTTCACATAAGCAACCAAGGAAAGAACAAAATAGAGAAAAAAGAAAACAAACATTCAAAGTTAAGGTTAATTTTTATTTGGTTGTGACTGCTCGTGCAATGTGGCAACACTCCACAAGATGCTCCTGGGGTTGTACATTTTTTTGTTAAGTGGCCACTGGACTACAAGGAAAGTGGGAAATTATTGCTCTGTTTTTAATATACCAACCATACAGGCCCATTATATCATTATGCTTTTGGTCTGCATTGCAGGCAAGGCTGCACAGTTACAGAATCAGATTAGAGTATTCCTCATGATATTGATTCTGAAATAGGATTTCAGATAAGTATAAAGATTCATTTGTACAGATATATCTACATGATTGGGATCCCTGTAGGATCCGTATCTTTTCCTGTCTGCAGTATAAATCAAGCTACAAAACTGTGCTAAGGTGTTCAATCAGTGTACCAAAAGTTCATACCATAAGCAGAACTTCACAATAATGAAAAGATTTTGCAAGTTAGTAACARTTAAAACATGTATTTTCTTCTTCCCTTTTCCTGCATTTCTGAGGTGTTTTTTGAACAAGTTAAAATAAATTTATGATAAACAATCAGTATGCAGTGTCTGACTAATACAATCTTTGCATATCAAAAAAGGCCCATTTTCGCTTCTGCAAGATTGCAGATACAAAAGAAACATAGTCATATTTCATATTGTTATAAAGACACAGTATACTTCATTCTGGCCAATAAACAACATATTGGAAGATGATTAATATGAAAAAATAATGTGAATTTTGAAGTCAATCTTTCATTTTGGCACACATTTTAATCATTAAATAAGTTTTTTTTTTCTGTGTTACTACTTCTTTAAAGATCAAGCGCTCTTTTTGGAAAACAGTCATGTTCCAAATCTGATTAGTGTAGCAAATGCAAACATGCATTTTTAGAATGMTTTTTATCAGATAATTGAAAGTATTTTAAAATAATTGTTGAAATACAGATTTTTCATTATTAGCTGAGGTAAATGGGAAAACAGAAGCACTAAAAGACAGTGACTTAGAGGGATCATGGGCTACGTAACTACCCTGAATTCCTTATTCAGGCAGAATGACAAGCCACAAAGAGGATTTTGCCTGAGAAATGAATTCATATAGTTATCAACTGTCAGATCTCTCTTCAATCAATGCTCTCACACCTCAGAGAAAAAAAGGCTGCTATGAATGAAAAAGTAGGCCAAAGGAACCCTTGCTCTCTGTAAATTATAGTCCTTATGAACAGAGGTCAACATCATTTTCCAGTCCAATACCTTTACACAGGCAAACATAACTATTCAGCAACACTCATGTAGGTCCACTGGTTATATACACATGGTTACAGTATAGTGATGTCCAATATTTCAGCAAAGTTAGCCCAATTTACATTCAAATTATTCAGGGATTGCAGAGGAAACCATTCTGCAATGCACTTTACAAAACAGTAYGCTGAAAACTTGAAGACACCTTCTCCTTAGAAAAAAATCAGTAAAGTAGAAAAAGTAAAATATACTTTCCTTGAATCTTATTTCGACTCAGACTCTTCATCCACAAATTCAACTAGAGGATCATGTCTGTTGGCTTGGACACCTTCTTGGAAATTAACCTTTTTTATCACTCCTGCCTTTGGAGCTCTTATGGTATGCTGCATATGAACAGATTAATAATGAACCAACAGAATATTTTTACAGCCCTCTTTTCTTTCTACATTAAATGCTGATATTACTTCTTGGTGCAATTAAACCAAAACATACTTAATCACTTCCTACAACATATGTATATTTAATTTAAGCCTTATAAAAAATGTTACCACTGTCCTTTTTCCCGATCAATATTTATTGATAGATATACTGGAGACAAAAATGCGCTATGCTACATTTTTAAGCATGAAAAGTTATTTTTCTTCACCGATACTTTTTGTTAATGTACTAGATATCAGCCAAAAACAATACAGTTTTAGTCCAATATGTTAATCATATAACAGATCTGTTCCCTTAAGAGGATTCTGCACATTTACTACAGACATTTTTATCTGCTAGCTAACAGGGATCTTTATCAAATAGATTTTGGCAAAATCTAGTTGAAATACAAATACAGCTATTAGTGACACTGAAGGAATAGTATGTTTACACTCCAATGTCCAAAATGGCCTACTTGTTATTACATCAGGTTATTTTTCCATTGAAGTTTTTAGATAATTTTTTAGAAGGTTGCTTTAACAGCAAAACATTTAATACCAGATATTAATTGCTCATATCTTAGCATATCTTAGCAAGAATTCATTTAAACAAGAGTGTGGTTTTGAAATTTTACACTGTATATTTAGAATAGCACTGAAGNAAAAAAAAAAAAAAAAAAAAAAAAAAAAAAAAACAGAGAACCACTCAGGTAACATCAGTCTGAGATATCAGCTGGCAGCTGGAGAGGCACAAATATTTACCACACAATCTCAAATAATTTGTAATTCTTTTCTTAGTGCACAGATGTTGAATTTCATGTAATTTTACTTTAATTATGAAAAACCATGATAAAGAAAAGCATATTTTCTCAACAACCATAATTCTGCTAAAGCAAATTGAGTTGTAAAATAAATGAATAAACCCAACCCCAGTCAGTATGGGCTACAGAAAGTATACCAAACAATTTTAGCCAATGTCAAGCAACGTAACGGACGATATGACGGCCAAAATACTATTCCACTGAATGCCATGGGGTGAATTACAAAGAATCTTTAGTTTACTCTTGGTAAAGCTTTATGTAAATAATAATCAACACATTTTAAACAAGAAAATCCTGGGCATATTTACAGAGTCACTATTAGCTAAGTTTCTGCATGAAGTAACTGCAGACATTAGAATAATACACTTATATCACAGAGGGAAGCCAAGAAACATACCTAAGTGGTGTTAGAAAAAAGAAGGGATTATTAGCTCCTTTGGTAGAAACAGAAGGATTTGCAAACCTAGCCAAATGAATGTTARAATACCTGAAGAACACCACAGACTATATATTTTATCCTTTTATTAGCATCCTTTATTAATAAAGGATAACAGCAAACGTAATCCTCTAAAATCTAGTCAGACCCAACACGTTTCACAGCATATGAAGCAATACTGACATCTATTCAAGCCAGAATCTGCACCAAACTTCAATAATTCAACTGAAACTGATTGAAGTATCACCATATTTTTATTTTCTCTGTAATTAAAACCTTTTATATGTCACTCACCTCCATTTTCATAGCTATCATAACCATTAGAGGGTCTCCAATCTGAACCTTATCCCCTGCTTTCACAAACACCTACAAGGGCAAGCAAAACGGGAAAAATCATRTATGTCTGTACCATTAAAAATCATCATATGGATCTTGATTAGTACAAGAGGCAAAAGTCTCTGGTTGGATCTACTGACTGTGGTTTTGCAAAACCTCATAATATCTTTATTATGTTAAGCTGGGTATCTGAGTTTCATAGATAATACTCAGGGGGAGGTAAAGGCTACAGAAAAAGGTTCAGTAACAGCTAGCAGGATAAGCAGGAAGCCATTTACGTATCGAAGAGGAAACACTAAAAAGCAAGGTATTTCCTAGGCTTTCTGGCTTAAGAGCTTCTATTCTGAGCGAGAAAGCCCAAAACCTCTTCCTGGAGTCAGTCATTAAAGTTGTTTCTAAAACAGAGAGAGGATAGCTGGAGACATTTATTATTTCTGTAATAACCCTGCAATAACTTTTCTACAGTATGGGAAAATGCACAATACTTGCTGAGCTAGAGGAAAAGAAAATTAACAAGAGGGAATATGACTGTTGAACTTAGTATTAGAAGTGCATTGTCTGGAAAGTGAAAAAGGGAACTCTGGGTTTTGGTCCCTGTTTAATAGATTATTTTATGTGTCTTAAACTAAACTAACTCTAGACTGAGATTGTCCAGAAGCTAAACTTTAGGGGCGTTTGGACCATGTATTTATATGGCTAAATTCCATTTATATCCCTCTTTATACTTCTATACTTCTGGGCCTTTCTTCTCTGAAACAACAAAACACAGAGCTGAACAGAAAAGACATTTCTGAGCTTAACTGTTTTTGGCAGGTGCACCCATCATCTCATTCTTTTGGTTGGATGACACAGTTCAAACAGCCTGTATAACACTTCATTGTAATTACTTTCTAAGCCAAAGGTCCCTGAAGAAACAAATTTATTCAAATGATCAGATTAGTTAAATATTCAGATTTTTGTGAGCTCTGGGAAAAGGACACAGGATGCCTGAAACACTCCTGCACAACCGCTGCTAAGCGGAGTAAGCAGGGATTTTTTTCAGTTGGGAGGAGCCACATAGAATTGACATCTTTAGCCTTGACTCCTTCCTAGCAATACCAAAGCAAGAACCATTGTTGGAAGACTGAACTTGGGTATATATCAGAGAATTCATTTTCCTACTCATACCATTATAATTACCTTTTCAATTGTGCCAGTCATGGGCGCTATCGCACCACCCTGCATTCCCACTGAACTCACTGCGGATAAGTACTTGGGGACAGGCAGGCCAATCTGAGCATTACCTTCCTACAAAAAGAAAGAAAGAAAAGAMAAGACTGAATTAATAACATCAAAAATTATCAGAAATATCACTAATACACACACTGGCATACACGGACAGAACAGGCCTAGCTTTACGCAGAGGCAAATTAGTCAATTGTCTAAGGTGGCAGACTACTGTGGCCAGGGCAGCAAAAGGACTACGGGCATGCTGACTTCTTTACCAATGTCAAAGTCCTCAAAAGCTAGGCCTGATGCTCCTGAAGTATCAACAAGGAAGCAACTTCCCCTGTGGAGAAAGGAGGATCCATATGGATTTCTGTTCCAAACCCAGACCTTCCTTATTCATGCAGCAAGAGCACAGAAGGTTTTAGAAAACGTGTGAAAGCTGTTTGCCCAAGGAAAAGGTGGGCAGGCTGCTGCAGTAAGTGGGGAGCAGACTGACATCTTCATCACCAGCCACTGTCAGTATGGAGAATGTTCCATAATCCACAATAAAATGGATTCAGTGCTAAGCTTAGTGAGAAATTCTCACTTTCTTCCAAAATCCCCTAATGGGGGAGAACCCCCAAAGTCCTCCCAGACTTGCTACCCTAAAGCTCCTGTGATTTATTCCAGATCCCTCACCTCAGACTCCACTTTGATACCACAGGAAAACTAAACTTTGCTATTCCAGCATGAGTTATTTTGTCCTCACCATTGGAGCAGCAAAGTTTTCACTGCATGCTGCTGAAAATCTTAAATGGCTCATAGGTAGAGGTTAATTATTAAACACAGAATTATTTATTTACTTTTTTAGATTTTAGATTACATATACTATTGAATTACTTAAGCCCCTGCAATCTTTTTCATTACCACAAAAAATTACTAGCTTAATCATGCAAATTAGGGTATCTCTTTCAAATGTCATTACTAACGCAATGCAGATAATACCACAGCAACTTGTAATTCCAATTTTCTAATATTAGCTGAAGTAATCCTCCTTCAGACTCATCTTGATTTCCCTTATCATTTAATTTTAAAAATGAAATAAACCAAACTAAAAAGTATCAAAATTGATACTAAAAGTCTGAGTTACAAGCACTTTCAAATCCTTTTTAGTTGCAAATTATTGCTACAATTCTAAGACAACCTCAGATACGTGACCATTTTAATTTGGGAGTGGGGTCCTCCAACACCATTAGCTACAATCCCTTTGACTCAGATAATTGCATTTTATCATTATACAGGTAATAACTCACTCACAGATCATAAGCAATAACCTCCAATTATACTTATAAATTCAACATTACGCATCACTATAAAAAAAACTTGAACTTAAGATTCTCTTTCACACTCCCTTCCAATTTATATTGTTCATTTAGACTGGTAAAACTATGCTTAGYTGAGATTTTACACTTGTGATAATAAAAAAACGGAACTTTACCGGAGAGAAGAGATAAATGGTGTTGTCCACAATGACCAATTTAGACTTACAAACTGTTCCATTTACTGAAGATCTCAAGTAAACAGAATCACCATCATTGAAGATATCTCCAGAAATCAGGAACATTTTATCTTTAATCTGAAAATTAAAAGCTTTTATTAAGGACAAAGCCTAACCCTTCATGAAGTAAATACAATAAAACAGAAGTTAGGCTTTACAGCATACTCTCACAACCTGTGATTCTTCACAGATAATTCTAGAATTAAAAAAAAAAAAAAAAAGATTTTTTCTAAATCTACTTTTTTTTTCTCCAAATAACAGAATGTGTTCAGCATCCAATGCAGTCAGATGAGAGAATTAGCTAATATGCTCTCCCAGGACATTAAAAAAAAAAAAATCATAAACCATGCAATAGTACTCAGCAAAATATGAGGGGATGGTATATTTCAAGAAAAAAAAATCAGAATAGTCTTTAAGTGATGCCACCAGGATCTAGTATTTTTAACTTGTCCTAATGTCTTGACTTTGCTCAAACTGCAATATCCATACTATTTACCTCACATGGCAAGTTTCCACAATGCTTTCTAAAAGACAGTTAAGTTCCTCACTCTTGGAAGCTTATAATACAAGAACTACAATAAATTCAGTGCACCTACAAAGGAGTGGAGGAGATCAGTAATGGAAGCAGACAGTGTCTCTTAAGACACCAAAACAACAAAAGAAAGACCGAATAGGTTGGTTTTTGTAGGTAAGCCTTTCATCTAAGTCAGTGTAAATTGCACCTCTGCAGCAAATTCAGAATACAAGGACGGTAAGAATATCAAGTGCATTACAGATAACTGATGCTTTTAGTTATAAGTTTGACATCACTGAGCGTAGAATGAGAGACTTACTAATCTTTAAGAATGTTATGTGTAGAGATTAAATTCAATCTTTATTTCYTTACAGTCATATACTACTTTTTCCATTGAACGAAGGCCTTATTGAGTGCACTGAACGGATACCGCTGATCTGAAACTGATCCCTGAGAAAGTATCCTTTGGTTTATCAGTGTCCTGAGCAAGTGCGCAAGTCAGATCAGTACCATGAGCGGCACTGAGTGCTTGCTGGTTCCATGGCCCGACAAGCTGCTCTAGCGGATGGGCCTCAGGGCAGGTTTTGTAGCACTTGAAAGGCACTTTCCTCCTCTTCTTGATTAGCTCCTGAAGCACATAGGATTCTGTCTTTTTATGTGTTATATCCAGCTTCTCTCCATCTCCTCTCACCTCACAGTCTTCCTTCCTCCCTGGGAGTCTATATTCTCCCAAGCTGTACTTCCCCCTCCCCAGAAGGCCCCAACTTTACATTCCTTCCAGCCTCTTTTTCTTTTTGCTGACATTACCTATATAGATAAACATCAAATGCAAATCTCTCCAGTATTACATATATAATCAATGCATTAAAATAGTCTAGGAATTATCTGAGRGATGTGGATTACAAGACTATTCAGATCAGCAAAAATAGGGGTATGAGGGTCTGAGTTATCTGATATGTGTACTCAGTATTTTTCCACTAAACTCATCTCTGTATAATCTATGCAGTTCAAAAATATTGACTTAYTCTCTTAATGCCCATTTGCTGAATTTTAGGAACAAGAAATGGATATGCAGAGAGACTGAGCTATTAAGTMTTCAATTACTTTGTGTGCCAAATTTAAGATGTAATCCATTAGGAGATCCTACTTGACTCCAGGTGGTACATAGGCTATATTCAATACTCAGCAAAACTGAATTCGTATAAGACTGAATTCCTATAAGCCACACAATTAGAGACTACCACAAAAGAAAAAAAAAAGAAAAAAAAAAAAGGCAGCCCTATATTTAAGTGTCTTGACTAGTATCCTACAGACCCTCTATAGTGCAAACAGAGATGGAAGCCAATTCTACTGGGCAGTGCTCAATTATTTAACCATAACACACTACTATTCTGATCATTCCCTATCATATTTGGTAAACAGTTTCCAATTTCTGTCATCAAATAAAAAGTATTATCTTACAGAGAGTGCTCTGTAGAGCTTTCTTTTTTATATACATACATACATATATGTATGTATATATATGTATATATGTATGTATATGTATGTATCTCACAGCAAGTCCATCTCATGCACAGAATAAAGCAGGAGTCCTGCAGAAAAACTCTTTTTTAAATGCTGATTTAAATCTAACCTCCAAGGTTTTATAAAAGTAAATCTATGAAGGGAAAATAGAGTCAGAACTTTAAACATCAGAAAAGCAAATGCTTTTCTTAGCCTTAGTTTCAGAAGCATTWTAGCAGATCTTTCACCCAATCCAGCATCTAGCACAGATMATTTTAGGCCAGACTATTAAAGTCTACCATGTCTGCAAGTAAACCAAAAATAGAATCTTATATTGGTGATTATCAAGCAACCTTAGTAACAGATGATACCAACATAAGTCTTCCAGCAATTGACTCTAATTTTATCTAACAAAATATCTGGGAAAAACAAAAAGGATTTATACCTGCATGTTGTATGATCCTTCTTGATTGTAATTTACAGTTACATCCACAACTGTTCAATAAAACAAAATATATACAAGTAGATTTAATTATAGGACCTAGGGAAYAATAACATATAAATAATATTCTGAGTATCTTTTTTGATAAAAAGAGATTTCYCATTACTAAGACAAGAACAATTATTCTCAGATTAGCCTAGTAGACACTGCAGATTTGTAACAGCTAGTACTGACTTTTCAACAACTTTTTTTCCAAAGCTGAACATCTGAATTTATGCTCTGAAATCAATAGTAAGTTATCTGGACAGAAAACAAATTTTTGATGGTAAAGTGCTGAACGGTTCCACACCAAAGAAGTCACAAAAAAGTTGACAKTACTTCTAAAAACTCAACCATATTTAGATGGTGAACATGATTACTGACATTTTCATTTGGTTTATACTTCCTCAAGATCTAAGGGCATGCATTTAATAATTAACCATGTAACTTTGTGAATTTCCTTATCAGCTTAAATTGCATGAAACTCATATCGCTTCTATTTGCTATTTCTTAGCCTGTATTTTCATATATAGTTGAAATAACTTTGACCATCAAGCATTTCCCTGCCCTCTCGCACTCCAAGTTACTCACTTACTGTTTTCCCCATCCAGAAGAGACAGTTTTCTAGTATGCAATATATTTATTCTTCTACCACTGCTGGATGCAAATGGTGAGAATTTATCTAAAATAAAAAATATATGGACATGTTACTTTTGTTATATTTGGACAAAACACAACACTTGGAACTTGCACCATAAAATTCACAGTCCTATCCCTACTGTTAGCATGGCAACTTCCCAGGCTGCCTGGAAAGGTTGATGGCCTTTCCTCTGCTTGCTTTTTTGAGAATGGTAAAATACATAATTATCAGATATTGCCCAATTAATTTATCCTCTCTTAAAGTAAGAGTATAGGCAGGCTTCCTGACATATGRGATTCTTTCCAATCGCAGTTTTCTACGTTTCCAGCACAGTCAAAGTGGAAGAAGAAAAAAAATTAACAAGGTTGTTGGGTAGCATACATTAGATTTGTATGAAAAACTTTTTGTTAACAGCAATTGCATTCCCCACTGGTCTAGATATTAACAGCTTATACTTTTAACCCTCAAACATATTATAAATATTCTCCTCTGAACAGATACGAACACCCAGACAAGGAAAAGAGTAACACAAAAACATCTTTTTAATTTAGAGTCTTCCTGTTTGTTTCAGTAAATTATGAAACATGTACTTGTGGTTTTTAGTATATTCAAAATCACAGTACTAGAACTCAAGAWTTTTCAGCTCCTGGAGTTCTGTTCGGTCCTTTAAACCCTACTGCCTCTCTCAATCCTAGCTGAGTCAATTTAACTCTAACAGCCTAGGACTGACTGTACGAATAACAGTAACCAATAGTCCCTGTTYGTGCTTTAAGAGCGGAAGAGGCCACAGCAACACAGATTATGACCTTAGATCCCAAGATCTTTTCTATACTGACTCTCTATCAATAGAAGTACTCTGTACATTACAGTGGTGATACATTCAGTACCTGTTTCTTAACAAAAATTGTGGTCTGCCCTGCCTGTGAATATCAGACACGTGCTAGAATACAGAACCCTGAGCAGAAACAAAGAGTATACAAATTAAATAATGCTACATGAGCTCACAACACTGCCTCATCCACACACAAGCAAAATAAAACAAAGGAAAATAAGAATGATCCTTACCACCTGACTGATCTCTAAAAGCATCTGTTAACATTTTCTCTTTCAGTATGAGTCCTAGAGCTGCCTGACACACAACTTCATATGGGGTTGCCTTTTTGGTCGGAAACAGTTCATCGTGGTGTTGAAGAATGAAATTAGTGTGCACGTTTCCAGCCTCAAACTGAGGGTGTCTCGASAGGCTCAGTAAGAAATCAATATTAGTGTTTAATCCTACAATCTGTTAAGAAAAAGCATCAAAACAACTTCAGCAAAATACAATTTACCAAAAAAATGTAATTAATTCAATTGGTACATTTCATTATCTAAGAAGCCACAGCTATTAAAAAAAAAATCCCAACAACAACAACAAAAAACCCTACCTTTCCCAGAAGAGGCACTAGTAAAGGGATGTGATTTAAGAAAAAATTACTTCTTTGGAAAATCTTGTTCTTAGTATTTAAAAACATATTCCCAAATGCAAAGAACAGTTTCTAAAAAGAGCTAAAATAGTTTCAGATATGCCAAACTTGATCTTTTAATAGTGAMAAACATGACTTTCATAAATTTACTAGATTCTATGCATTTCCTGTCATCCTGAATACATTATCAAAGACAGAACAAGAAAGTATAACTGGCTGTTTTAGAGAAAGCAGTGAAACTGATTAACTGTACTGTACTGCCAACATTTATTGACTAAAATACTAAGAAAACATAATTTCCTGGGTTTTTTTTTCAGTGTTATCTCTTTCACTTGCAGTAACCTTAAATTTTAACTAARACAATAGAAGGCCAAACATTTTCAGCATCTCAACAGTCATCCTTATGCTGCCAATTTAAAGGTTTATATAAATTATGCAATGAATAATATTGAGTTTGCCATCAAGTCAAACCTTCTGAATTCTGGTTTTGAAAAGAGATATAGTACCTGTAATTTTCATGGAGGAAAAGGGCTATTTCTTAAAAATAATTGATAGTATTAAAAATTCCACATCTCTCTTTACCGCATGTATATTCTAAAATCTAATCATTTTGAACACTAGAAATTATAACCACACATTGACAGGAATTCCACGTGCAAACTCCTTTAAATTTGAGAAAGCTTGGACTATGGTTTAATATTTTGCCATTTAGATTTACTGCTTTATGAAGTCTCAGTTGCAATTTAAGATATTGCAAATTTAAGAAAAATCCAGGTGTAAAACAGAACTTATCTCTACTAACTCCTTTAATGAAAATGGTTTGCATATTAGGAAAACTATAGCCTCAGCAAAGAAGAAATGAATCTGCAATGGTAGTGACAACACAGGCCCCCTCTGTGAAACCACTTTTGCTTTACTGTAGTATTTTATTAGTTTGTTGTCAGCTCAAGATGTAATGGATTTGAAATAATACTGGGTTCCTTTTACTTACGTTATATTGATGCAAACTGTATTGCAACTTTCTCAACGCTGCCTGACGATCCTCAGCCCAAACAACTAACTTTGCAATCATTGGATCATAATGGACAGAAACCTCATCACCTAAAACATAAAAAGAAAATTTCCAAGAAATTTTCTAAGAAAAGTTCTAAGATATGTATCTTCTGAAATTCAGTATGCATATCGCCCAGCATATGGCAGTAAATTTTGATGCAATTATCAGCCAGGTCTCTGCGTGTTCTTAAAGAAAATTCATCTTTAGCTTGAGACCCAGCATTTCAATTCTAACAYCAACCTCAGTATACTTTTACAGAGAAAAAATTACTCAAGTTTGATTTTGTCACAATCACAATTGCAGGACTGGTAAACTTTGATGGGGATGTAATCAGCATAACCAATGGATAATCTGGTTAAAAAAAGGTAAAAAAAAAAATATTCAGTGATTGACCAAAGTGCATGAAAAATCATTCTGTAGAATGTAGATTCTACAGAAAAATTCTGTAGAAATTTGTATTTATGACAACATTGTGTGGGACAAACTGTTACTTAGGAAAAAGCAGAAAATGCTTAAAAAGAAAAACTTTYGAGAATAAATATTTCCAGCATTGCTGTCCTAAATTTTACCTTGTCTGACTCCAGTCTCTATCCTGGTGAAACTATCAGGTGGTGGGGTGGATAAGTGCAATAATGGTCCAGCCCCTGGCATAAAGTTATTATTAGGGTCTTCAGCATATATCCTTGCTTCAAATGCATGGCCTTGAAGCACAATCTCTTCCTGCATTAGAGGAATCTTCTCTCCTGCTGCAACCTGAAAACAGTATTTTTTTTTTCTTTAATGCAGGATCAGTATTTTCCATTTGGATACAAGCACTTGGGTATTTTACACACATCTCCTTCCTCTCTTTCTCCTCAAAAACCACACATACAACATACACAGATACACGTGTATGTGTTTATTTACATACACACATGCATCTCTGCAGACAGAAACAGCATACTGTTCACTACTATTCAGCAGAAGAAATAACTGCAAACTTCAGAAAACATGGYGATTCAAAGAATAGAAAGAATAACAAATCAGACAACATGATTGCCTTGATACCTGAACCAATGCAGTCAAAGCAGTAGTTAGATTGCAACACTACAGTTGAACAAAATAAACAATTTCAAGACCACTCTGTCTTACATTTTGGAATAGTAATCATTCAGAGATAAAAGAACTGCAATTTCAAGCACGAAAAACCTATGGCTTTGTAACAAAATTAAGATTATTTCTATGTAAGACAACAGTTTCTTAGCAATTCTCTTTATTCCTTCTGTCAAAGAAGTGAGTTGTGCAGGCACTTTTTGTACAAGAACTCTATAGAGACTCAGTTCAGAAAAAAGAAGTCAGCTACTATACTTATGATATTAGAATTTGTGACAGCAATCTGAATTCTAGGGCAGTATACTATCTTGTTATCTAAGAGCAGTAATTAATAAGGATTGTCAATGTATTTAGAAGATTTAAAGATCGTCTAGGCATGAACAATTAGAAAGCACATTAAGAAAGAGCTAGGAGAAAGAAGTTATAAATGACTAATTCTGAAGTTACTCTTTCCTTTTTTCTGAGAATCACGATCCAAAGGATTTTGGATTATTACTGTAAATGGACCTGGTAATATTTCACACAGCTAAAGCATATGGAAAATATTTTCATTTCTTTCTGCTGATTTTATTAAAAAATAATTAAATGTTTAAGTAAAAACTTCATCAACTGTGCTGTTGTCATGTACTCTGGGATCTGTGCAGATTTAAGGGAAAGTTTCTCAAATGAGATTTCTAACAGTTCAAGGAGTTTTAATAGGTAAGTAATAATCATTTTATTCTGGAAGAAATTCAGATTACAAACACAAAACTTTTAGGTCTTTTAGGAACAAAATAGTAAGGAGAAGCCTGCTGCAATTAAGCACAGAGATGAAACCTTTTGCTAAGAAGCAACATAATTCCCATCTACACAAGGAAATACAAGCTCTCACTGAACTTTAGTAGCAAAATTTCATCCTCTTTTGAAGCATCAGGAGTTTTCCRTACTCTGCCTTCTGCCAGTGAACTGTGGATTTCAACAGAGACAGCAGAATATAACTTCTCAAAGACAGAGTAGTACTACACAGGTTCACAAAAATCATCTCTCAAAGAACTGATAAAGACACCATTTTCTACATATTATGATTCATAATAAGCCACATGCCATGATCTTTGAACCCTTCCACATTCTCTCTTCCTTCCTTCCAGTATTGTTTGAACCCTGCTGCAACTGAGCACTCAAAGCTCACTTTCCATTCCCAGATTAGCAGTTCACAAGCTCTTCCTGTGCTTTTGTTAGTTCAGTCTTCTTGTCCAGTTACACTAAACGCTCCACCACCCTATGTACTTAACCTCACTACGTGTTGTATTCATCACTTCTAGATCTATCTAACCAGAATTGCATTTTCAATTTCTAGTTCCCTGAGGTCTGAAACTTCCTGTTATCCTTCAGACAGGTGAGTAACCTCTGCGTGTATTAGGTGTGTGAGGAAATAACCTGTTTCCAGAGCACACAACTACACATTTATTTTGGAATATTGGTAGAACAGCAAACACATGCTCCTGTGAAGAGTTTTTCTCCTCTGGTCTGATCCGAGAATGATTTTGGGGCCAGAGATATACTACACATTTAAATTAGAGATAATAAAAATATTGYTCAGAATGGGAAGGAGAAAATCAGGATCCTACTCCTCCCACTTCCCACATTCTCTATAACCTGAATAAAGATATAGAAAACAAACTTTTCCTCCCCATAGACAAAGCCTTTGTTGGAATTCAGAGCATCTCCACAATACTCTCCAATCAAACGGGGTAAGATTTTCCTGTGGAGCAATGGAAACTGCACTCTGTTAATAGAATGGGAGATAAGCACCAGAAAACAAATCTAGTCTCCCACAGACAGTATTGAAGAATGCTACTCACCAAAGAAGATGGATTCTACGTGTAAAATCAATTATCACTTACCCTAAGCTGCCATTCCACCAAATCTGTTCCAGTGATCATCTCCGTAACTGGGTGCTCCACTTGCAGTCTGGTATTCATCTCCATGAAGTAAAAATTATGTTGGGAATCCATAATAAATTCCACGGTTCCTGAAATAGTTGGAGGAAGAGGAAGCAAGGTTTTGGGGGATGGACATAAGATATTTAGTGATTTGTAGTTCTGAAAGATGCTTTCACAGAATCAAGAGAGCTGGGTTAATGCTCCAAGCAGTAGATCTAAAACAGCTAACTGTCATAAATCATGGAATCAGATGTTAGCACAATGCTATTACTTCTAAAACAGATGCATTAAATTTCATTATATTCTATACAAACTATCTTAAAGGGTTACACAGTTGAGATCTAAAACCAGAAGGGATGTTTCCTTGCACATTTACATATTCTGTGCTGTAGAACAACCATTCTCCCATAGAGTAACACCTGAATTTCAGTAGTTATAAAAAGTGCTTCAAGTTAACAAAAAAAACCCAAAACACTTAAATGCTTTATCCTTATTTAAAATAAATATCCAAAGAAAATAACAAGAAGCAAAAAAGAAGTAATAATTTCAGCAACTAAGTTTTTATCTGGAAAGTACCATGGACTTCGCAGATAATGAGTATTTTAAACGTCTTTCCTATCAGAACATTATGTTTTATTCTTTGTAASAGGAAAGAGAAATGATTTTGTTTTGCTTTGCTCAAACTTATTTACATTCATAGTAGTCMCTTTCCAATAACAATCTAGTTTATTCAATCATCCATTCTGAAAATATTCATCTGTTGAGCTCAGACCAGGTATGCTAGTTTAAATTTTGCCATTAAATCAGAATAAAATACGCAGTTACTCACTTGGGCCTCAAAGAATTCTGGAATGTTTGTCATACTCTAGAACAACCACATGCCATTTGCTTTGAGCCTTGAAGTTTTATTAAGCTAAGAGGATGGCTTTGGAGCAGCCATACCTCCAGACTTACCTGCTCCCACATAATTCACTGCTTTAGCTGCTTTCACAGCAGCTTCTCCAAGTCTCTTTCGAACTTCACAATTAATTCCTGGCTGAAAATAAAATAATACAAAAGATTACTAAATATTGTAAACTTTAGTGATAGCAACTTACTACAAATATGAATACGAATATTTTGTGATTTTTATAAACTGTAGTAAAATCCTTATCAATATTATGTTTGAAATTTATGTATTTTTTCTGATAATCATTTTCCTAATCATTCTTTTCAGTTAGAACATTTTCTGCAGCAAAACTAAAACAGCTACTGAGATACAAGTAATAAATGCCACAAGAGAAATCAGATGGGGGGGGGTAAGCACTAAATTTAAAAATATGACAGTTTAATTAAAAAAAAAAAAAAATCTTTCTGCTTACCCCTGGTGCTTCTTCAATGATTTTCTGATGTCTTCTTTGCACGCTGCAATCTCTTTCAAACAAGTAGACTGCATTGCCATGCTGGTCACCAAATACTTGGACTTCAACATGCCTGTTTCATAATAATAAGTGTACCAATATATTTCAATGAGGATCACTAAAGCCCCTGTTCTGTGACTGACTTCACCCAAACTTTTAAATTTGTACACAGTCCTGTTAGACTTCAGTAGGATTTCTACTGAGTTTAAGTATCTGCCCTCAAACAGCCAGAAATGTATAAATGAGTATCACCAATCAGCAGGATTTCAACTGTATTAGACACCCTAAATCTTCCAAATGAAGTAGGATTCTAAACTCTGACGAAAACTCATGGGTCAAAAATAAACAAACTAGACATATTTAAAGGCTGCTACCTCTCTATTAGTTATTTCATTATCATACAAGCAAAAATTTGCTATTATTTGGTCATGACATCATGGTATTTTCTTCCATAATTTACTATAAATGTAGAATTTCACAAGAGGCAGCATTTTATTTATTTCAACATACTATTTCAGAAGAGAACTACGAGGCAGCAAAAGTTCTTTCTACGTAAAAGATGAACAATGATTTCTCACTATTCAGATAATCTGATTGCTGGTAAAAGAAATTCTCCAAGAACTTAAGTGAGATTTTCCCATGCCTGATTGTCAGCATAAACAGGCCCCTAGTTTCAGTAAAATGAATGTGGTACTGCAAGAAAGACAGGTGGGAAGTACAAAAATATCAGACAGATCTATGTCAAAAGACTATTACTTCTGTTTAATATATCAAAATAGAGAAAAAAATACTAGATAGTTTAGAACATTCGCAGGCAGCAGAAACACCATGACCTACTGATTCACAGGCCTGTAATTAAAGCATTAAAAAGTGATTCTTTCTGGATGGAAAGTGAATTTGGAAGGCTTACCAAGCAGGAAYATTGGTGTCATAACCTAACACAGTACAAAATACTTGCAACATAAGAGTATCATTAAATATTACTACCATGTTTCCAGAACAGCTGTATTTTAATCCTAATCATTCAAAACAAAGTCATCATAATAAATTCAGTATCACATAGAATAATCAATTCTTACTCATTAATATATGCTACAATGCAATTGAACATTCAAGAATCATTTTCATCCTTCTTTCAAAACATCTGTGTTTATTCAACAATACAATAAACATTACATCATATCTATTTCTCACCTTGGATTGTCTACAAATTTCTCTATCAGCATTGCATCATCATTGAAAGACTTCTTTGCTTCTCTACGAGCTGATTCTAGTTGGTCCAGAAACTCCGTTTCCGAATGAGCAATTCTCATGCCCTACCAGACAAAAAATAAGCTCTAAATGCCTAACAATATGGTACACAATAAAAATGTGTGGCATGCAAACAGGTGCATGACTGAAACAGGAGATATGCATAACAGTAGCATACTTCCCTTCCTTCTTAACCATTAGCAAAATCACATATCAACTTCCAACAAGGTAATCCTATTAAGTTCCAACGAAAGTGCCATTAAAAGTACAAGAAAATGATATTGTCATTCCATTAACTCAGATGACTACAGAATTCAACATGATTCTTGAACCGCCTAGAAATTTTCCAAGATCAGCAAAAAAAAAAAAAAGGAAAAAAAAAGATTTCCTTACAAAATAAATATACCTATTTTGGAATTAACCAGAATTGTCTATGTCATTTTTATACAAACTTATATCAGAGTAAAATCATATTTAGACATGGAATTCCCCATGCATTAAAAGGTATCTAGATATTGATTAGTTAATTAAATTAGTTACTGATTTGTAACTAAGCAGTAACTGCACAATAGATGAAATGAGATTTCAGAGTGCTGTACTGGTCATTATCTTACTAATAATTAATTTTAACCAAAAGTAATTCTTCAGTTTCCTTGTTTTCAGAGATTTTTTTATACTATTCAAATAGTAGAAATTGAGGCATAACAACTTTATACCATATGGTAAAAAGATTTGTATTAGTTCCTTTACCTTTCCTCCACCTCCGCGAACAGCTTTAATCATTACTGGATATCCTATTCTCTTGGCATGTTTTTTCAGACATTCATCTGATTGATCTTCTCCATGATAACCTTCAACAACAGGAACGCCAGCAGCAGACATTATAGCTTTGGAAGTGCTTTGACAGAATAGTTTTATGTTTAGAATAACAATAATATTTTTCTTACTATAAGCTCCAAACGTGCAAATGCTCCCATTGTTAATTGCTATCATATAAGAAGTACTACTAAACCTGCTTATGTAAGTAGTCCTTTTGAAGTCAGTGGGATTTGACCATAATTAATTAAATGCTGTAGATAGGAGTATCTTTTCTCTAAACCCTCCTGATAAAAGTTTTAGTCAATTCCAGTCTTACCATTCTTTCTCACTTTCTGGCCCAYGTTTATGGAGAAATCAAGAAGGGCAAAACCTAACATTTTCAAATTATAACAATGCATCCTGCCAAAACTGTATTTAAAGTTATGCAAAAGCAAAACTCTTCTTGTGACACAAACTGATCTGGATTCAYCCCACATATAAAGCACTGAAACACATATCAATAACATCAAATATTCATATAGAAGTACTTAATTTACAGAGGTAATTTATYTTTACATTAGTAAGTGATAAAAAAAATAATTCTATGAAGTTAGTATTAYACATTTCATGTTTTAGTAATAAGCTTATTTCCACATTTTTGATTTACACTTCATGCCTTGGAAACATTTCTTTGGTCCAAGTACGATCCACTATGATGAACAAAAATCTATCAACACCATTTTATGTCAGCCACAATAATCTCTGCTGCATCATCATCTTTTCCATTGTTCGTCTGATTCATTTGGGACTAACATTAAAGAGATTCAATCTGATTGCTGAATCTTTATCTACATAACACTGCAAGGCCCAAATCCACCTGGATAACTAGATTCAATTAGGTATGTAATTATTAAAACCCTAGTAACCGAGCAATCTTGATTGTTTACATGAAKTTCACAACCATAAGCCTGGAGCTTATTCTTTTGAAAAATGCAATAAAAATGACAATAAAAAATGAAGGAATAAAATAATTAAGGAGAAAATGGTCATTTAGTAACAAAATTAGTTTTGCCAAACTGTAAATTACATAACCTAGCAAAAAATGAGAAAACGGATACCTTTTAATACCCATATCTCTAATAGCAGATGAAGGCGGACCTATGAAGATAATTCCCTCTTGCTTGCACAGCTCTGCAAACTCTGTGTTTTCTGAGAGGAAACCATAACCTGGATGAATGGCCTAAAACAGAAATAGATTACCAGCGCATTTGTATATTAGTTTAGCTTAGAAAACCCTGAAACTTCATTAGAGTGCTAGGGGAAAACATGAAATTGAAATACAATGGGTAAAAATGAAGAAGATTCAAGGCCATGGTCTACTTACCTGTGCTGCTGAGACCTTGGCCACCTGCATTATTTTCTCCATAGCCAAGTAACTCTGCTGTGAAGGTGCTGGACCAATGCAGTATGCTTCATCTGCCTGTTACGGAAGAAAAACATTACCACAGACCATTTATTAGACAGTATATAGCCATTTTAAACTTCAATTTCTGAGCTCATTTTACTATTTAACCAACTGTTAACATGCAAAAGTTCAAACCACTGCCTCTCTTCATGTAGAGACTCTACTAGATGAATCAAATTCTGACTTTCTTCACAAAATATCAGAGTCCACCAGCTAGCCCCCAAAGGTTACTCTGGAGTTTAGAAAGTCAAACTTTTCCACACTTTCTGTATTGTTGACAGGTATTAAGATAGAGGCTAAGCATATTTTTCATTGATACTAGGAAAACTTAATGGTAATTCTACAGATAAAACAACTCCATTAGTGCGCGCACACTTCTTTTCATATTTATTTTATTAAAGAGCACTACTATTGTGAATGAATGCTAATAACAAACTGAAATTTTTGCAGAACCAATCACAAACTTTTAATGAATATACTTCACCATTGCTACATGCATGGAATTTCTGTCTGCTTCACTATAAACTGCTACAGACTTCACACCCATTTTCCTTGCTGTTCGCATCACTCTGCATGCAATTTCTCCTCGGTTTGCAATCARGATTTTCTCTATGTTGCAACTTCCTGTTGAAAAAAATTAATTGGAGCATTGTTTTAAATAAATATATCCTTAAATATATTCCTGAAAATAAAGCAAATTTTAGAATTCAGATTTATTTTTCATCCTTCGTAGTGTTTATTTTATGTACATCTTTCAATAACAAAAAAAAAAATATATATGCTTCACACAAAACTCCTTCCATGCTAGTCTTGGAAGCTTTTGCTCAGAGTCACTATACAGAAGCATGTTTAAATTAAGTTGTTTGCTTTTTTCTAGGGTCCAAGAAACAACCTCTAATCCTAGAACAGCATTTAAACATAAAATATTATGCACATATTTTAACTACGTATTTTCTAGGCTCACTGAGAAACAATTAAAAACCCTAAAAAGACTACAAGTTATTTTCATTTATGCAACAAACATTTATTCCCCAYTGACAGACAGTCACAAAGAAGTAACAACTAATAAAGGTATTTTATCTTTTTTTCAAAAACAGTGACTTACAAGTTTTGTAAGTAAGTATTATGACAGCAGTTAAACATGATAGAAATATAAGGATAAATGTGTCGTAAGCAAAACTGAAAAAGTTAAAACTAACCTACAAAATGATAATATATCTCTGAATTATAAAATGTATCTTTTCAGAACATATGACAATAGGATTAGTTTAAATAATCTTAATAAATATTATCTTCTTTCAAATATCATTTAAATACTACTACACTTAAAAACAGTTCTCACAAGAACATTACTACCTTTCTACCACAAACAGTCTTAGAGGAAACCATCACAAAAATAAGTAATTTTCATGAAAATTAAGTATGACTAAGTATGATAGAGGAACTTATTCAAAGTCTTCTTTATGCATTAAAGGTGACTTCTGTTAAATCAGGAACAGACTACTATTTTAGAAAACTACATAAATATTGAGTATTTATTGAAAAGAAAACTATGGCTTTTCCTAGAACTAAGTATCTAAAATTCATTGTAAAGCCACCTACATTGCACAAGTAATTATACCTAAAAGCTAAAAAAGGTAAGTTTCATACCTATTGTTGAGGCATATTTCACAAATCTTTGTCCTGAGTTCCATTGTCTGCATGATTATAAACATATAGAATTGTTACAAAAAATAGAGAATATAATAAGAAGGTGTAACTGAACTGCTTCAAGAGTATATAAAGACAGCACTAATGTAGTTCTGAAGTACTTGATACAATTATATAGACACAAGCAGATACAATATGAAAGGTGTATCAAACTGTATCAAGCTTCTCCTTCAAAAGGCTTGCATTTTAGACATCATAGGAACAACAAATTGCCTTTTTTTTTTCCCTCTGAGCAGCATGCAATTTGGAATACACTTTTTTAATCTTTTAGTAGAGAGAACAACCAATATCTGACATTCTGACATTTATTACAGAGAAAGCAATTGCCTTCAAAGTATTTAGGAAAGAAGACAAAATCTRAGCGGAACAAACACAAAGTAGAGAAGATTACACAGAACGTAGCAGCTGATCATATAAAGAAAGGCTAGAAGAGGAAGGATGTAAAATACATTCAGAAAGAAGARCTAAGAAGAATCTTGGAAATTAAAAGTTAAATCTCAAAACAAGTCTAAAAAGTGCTAAACAAATTAGGTACAGGTGGCTAAGTGTCCAGAAGAGTAAAGAGAAAGTAAGCTCCTTTCAATTAACATACAGATCAACTTCTGAACTTTGGATCAAAGCCAGTACTTCTCAAATTGCATCAGAGAAAAAGTATGAAGTCAACCTTACACCATCCAAGTGTCAAAATCCCAAGATCAAATCTCAGAAGTTCAGTCTCGATAATGAGGGTAACATTTCCTAAACAGCTTTAGTTAAAATAAATGGCTGTCCTGGTCACTAAYACCTTCTGCACAAGATTAGAGGCAGAAGATTGTGGCTGCAGCAGGTAGTCAGTGATGGGTGCAAGATCCCGAGCACCCGGGACAGCCTGATGGAATCTCTGCTCTTGCTTGATGCAGTGTATTTCTGTGCTCTCTCTACCCGCGGGGGATGCTGACGGGAATCCCACCCGTCGCTTTAAGAAATGTGCACCCCTTTCCTGACCGCTCTACCAGAGAGGAGGCTAAGGGCTCGTTTACACGCACGGCACCGGCTCGCCCGCCGCGGCCACAGCACGGGGGTGCCCTGAGGTGCCGTGAGCGCTGCCCCGAGCAGCGGGGCCCTCCCTCCCCCGGGACAGCCGGGCCCCGGTTTGGGAGACCTCYCCCCCCGCCCCCCGCGCCAGGCCTGGACAGCTACCGCCGCCCGCCGTTATCGCGGC